>NW_008651981.1:0-13114 GCF_000695815.1 Acanthisitta chloris
ATATATAAAGTCCTTGTGATTTTTATAATTTGTTACAAGGAAAATTAATTCATATCACTAGATTGTGTTCATTTCAAATTTTTAGCTCTTTGGGATTTTGTTGCGTAAATAGTCTTTCTGCAGTTCTGTATATTCTCTGCAACAGCAAGGCAAAATTTAGACTTTTTGTGTATATATTTGCAATGAGTTGAAAGTTCAGTTTACAAAGAAATTCTACCTGCTGAATAGATATTTTGCCTTTTTTAAAAAACAACTCTCTGGAATCAGATATTAATGATAGTATATTAGGGTCTTGAAATCCTAAACCTGTTAACATGGATGACAATCCAAAGAGTATTGCATAGCTTGTCTCCTTCAGAAAACAGAAAATATATCCACAGCACACACAGATGTTGCCACCCTTATGCTTGCAACATGAGCTTCACACTGAGGAGTTAATAGCGCATTTCAACATGATTCTCACAGACATCAGAGCTGTGCTAAATTAATTCATGCTTTATGTGTTGCTAACCAGATACTACCAACAAAAAATAGTATGCTAAAACACATACGAGATTCAAAATATGTTGTCCTTGCCAAATACTAGACATCGTAATACAGTTAATCTCTTGAAAGTGATTCATTCATCTCTCTATGAAAATGTAGCTCATTCCTAATGCATAGGTATTAGAGCCATCCTTTCACTGTTGCACAGGTGTTGTCATGAATATTATATTTTTACACTGGGGGAAGGCAGAAAATTCACCAGCACATGGAACATTACTTCAAAAAAACCCATGAGCTATAATACGAAACAGGTACAAAATAGTCTCTGTCTTGACTTATCTTCTGTGTGTTCCAGTTTTGCTCTTTGTGTCTAGCTATGAGTTTTTCTTGGTTTCAGAATTTGGTCTGGAGTTGTTTATTTGGTTTTTATTTCCCATTAATTTTTACTAGTTTTGGTTTGGTTTGGTTTGGGTTTTTTTTTTTGTTATAAATAATGTGCATTTTTATAGCTACAGATTAAACAGAATGGTCTTAAAACATATAAAAACGATATAGAAGTATGTAACAATGGTTAATATAGCTTATTGACTAGTAACTGAGAGATAGATCTAACTTTGTACAAAGTTCAGCATATTTTTAAGCTGTTATGATCATTCAGCAAACAAAATATGAGGGCTTGATGGTCTTCAGTACTGGTGCTTTCAAGTCTACTGATACTCCTTAGAATGACTTCATATGTGGCAGGTCCAGGCGTGTAAGGAGCTTTGTCAGTAACTCAGCTGATATTTAATTCCTTTAGAACAAACATAACACATGACATGCAGTACACATGAATAAACAAGATGCTTGGTAAATGTTGGATCTTTTACACTTCATTAACTCTAGACCTCTGGAGGGACTGTTGGTCTTTCTTACGTGCTGATGAATTTGTAATGGCCTCTGGTATCTGGATATCTGAAAATGTTTATTAGCATGTGATGAAGAATCTGATTTTATTAAAAATCCTGCCATATTTCATGTCTGCAGGATAGATGGGATAGAGATCCAGTGATAATATAATAAGATAACCTTAAGAAGCAATAATGAAATGGTGACTATGCATTAAACTCAAGAAAACCCAAGAACAAAAATCCTATTAAAGAATCATCCCTTGTGTTACCTAAAAAAAAATTTGTAGACCTTAATGATGACATTTTGTTTCTATGAGTGATGCAAATTGCATTTGTTAAAAGTTTGTTTGTTCTGTAAAAATGCTGTCCTTCCACAAAGTGTAGCTCTGCTTGTATGAATGTATCTCTTGGTCATGTGTCTCACTTCACCCTCTGTGATGGATCAGCCAGGGACATAGCAACAAGTGGGCCGTGTTCAATTGTTGCCTCATTCTAACCATGTAGGGGAGGGAGGGAAAGATAAAAATGGCCAAGTGCTTCTCCTTCTTGTTCAAAGACTCTGTTTCTTCTTGAGATAAGACTTTTTTATCTCCTTACCCACTGCACTATATCCGTTTTATCTTGTAGGTGTTAAGTCTGAATTGTTATCATAGAAGAGTTGTAGGTACACATCTGACAATAATAAAATGTACTTTGAAATTCAGTCTCATTTTAATTGCACAGTGTTAGTATTGGAGGGAGTTAGGATGACAAGTTTGATTTTTAAATTATGAAATTAAACATTAGAAATTAATCCAAGGGGTTTTTCTTTTTAATTTGGCTTGTGTATATATGTTAAAACAAATTAAACTTATTTGTGAGCTTTCACTTTCCTGAGGCAGTAGGTTTCAAATACTATAACTTGCCTTTGCCTTTTATTCTCTAGAGTTAAAAAATACATGTATAGAAGGAAAGATGCTTTAAGCAGAGGTGCTATGCTATCCTTTCTCAAATGTTTTTACAACAAGCAGTATCATGTCACAATATGTGTCAAAGTAAACCAAGCCATGGAGAATTTATTTTTAGGAAATGACTGAATTGTGGCTATCATAAAGTTGACAATATTAGTCATTTATGGAGATACTTGCTGCAGTGCAGGGCACCTTGCTCCATGAGTCTTGCAGAAATTCAGCAACATACATGGCTCCATGGCATCATATGGGGGGGAGTTAAACTTATTTCTTAAAAGCTGTTATTCCCATCTCTCCTACTTACAGAAATTCTCCAGTTTTGAAGGCTTTCTTACCTCCTCTCCTTACTTTTCAAATACTTTTTGTAGCTCTCTTTGGTGGCAGTTGTTGAGTAAGGAAAAAGCTGTAATTAAGTGTTCAGCTGAGACCACAAAACAGCCACTGTGGCATAAAATAGAAAATTAAAATGCATACAGCATATATGTTTTTGTGATGTTTTATTTTTGAAGTTCTAATTATATGCTGGGATGTCATACACATCTTCAAAATATTTCTAAGCCCAATATATCATGAGATTCTATTAGTTTCCTAGTTTATGTTCTTGGCCATAGAACTACGTGTTGAGCCAGAAGTTGCACACAGATATTTCAAAATATGGTAGCCCACCTTTTCAGACTTTCAGTGAAACAGTGAATCAAACAATATTTTTCGTTTGCATATATTCAGGCTGAAATACTTCTCATGAGCCTCCCTATTGTCCACCTTATCTATACAAGATCTTTGCACAGTAGTTGCAAGTTAATGGAGAAATAGTCTTTTTGTTGCTGGAATTCATTCTGTATGTCTTCCTGACAATAGTTCTAGACTTAATTCTGGTATGTCTTCCTGACATAGCTATAGTTAGGTCTTTTTTGTTACTGGAATTTATTCTGTATGTCTTCCTGACAATAATTTTAGACTTTATTCTGTATGTCTTCCTGACATAGCTATAGTTATAGCTATCTTGCTAGAAGCTGGAGAACTCAGATCCACAGCTGATTCCCACAACACAGACTCACTTTGGAAGACTTTTTGTCTCTGGCATATAAGACTGAAATTTGGAAATGATTCACTGTACTCTTACACACAAAACATTACTGCTACTTTTCTTGTGTCAGTAGCCAGTGATAATTATGCATCATTACTGCTATGCAACAATTTCTTTTATTGGTTTTTAATTTTATTTCTATAGCCAGTGATAATTATGAATCATTACTGCTATGCAAAAATGTCTTTTATTGGTTTTTAATTTTATTTCTATTTTGTACATTTTGCACTACATTTTGCAAGGCTAGCACTGAGTAAGAAAAAAGTAAGTGTGATTTAACCCCAGCCAGCAACCAATAAGGCTAGCACTGAGTAAGAAGAAAGTAAGCGTGATGTAACCCCAGCCAGCAACCAAGAACCACATCAACCACTACTCTGTCCTGTTAAGTTATTGTCATATAGTGTGGAGTGAAAAACATAGTGAAATATAATGATGTGTTGATAACTAAATAAAGACACTGACACTTGAAAAATAGTGAAATATAATGATATGTTGACAACTAAATAAAGACACTGACACTTGAAAATTGTCATATTGGTTCTGTTTAAATGTAAAGATATAGCATATTATAATTTACACATAAATGTGTCTTAGAAGTCTGACTCAAAGTGCAGTCAGTTTAAAAGAAATGTTTTTAATAAGGTTATTGGATTTCATAATTGTTTTCCTGTTGTGATTTTCAGTGTTAAAATGAAGATATGGTTTCTAATATTTTCCTACTCCTTGTCTTCCCCTCCCATCCTCCAACTGCTAGCTTTACAAACTCAGCCTGCTATCTAAAATGCTAGGACTCATTTTCTGTGTGGAGGATGCATGAATGTGGTCAGACGTTAGTGAGCAATCTTTCTGGTGGTGAAATGACATCTTGCTCCCCCTGTCATAGTTATTTGAACTGATGGTCATAGGAGTAAACTCATAGACTGTGTGGTTTTGTTTTGTTTTGGGTTTGTTAGGGTTTTTTTGTCCTTTCTAAATACTAAGCTGCTGCAACATAGTATTGACTTCATGCTGTTTCTGCTGAACTCCAGCTGCCTTCTGTGCAAATCAGATAGGCAGTGTAAATATGCACACCCAGAATACATCTATGAAACCTTTAGGATAGAGAAGTAGAAAATAAATTGTGGCAATATTCATGGAGATGTTACGAGCACTGGATGAGGGAATGGCACAGAGAAACTTCCTTCCTTCCTTCCTTCCTTCCTTCCTTCCTTCCTTCCTTCCTTCCTTCCTTCCTTCCTTCCTTCCTTCCTTCCTTCTTTCCTTCCTTCCTTCCTCCCTTCCTCCCTTCCTCCCTTCCTTCCCAGTCTGTTTTCATCCATGTGCTTCTCCCAAGAAATTGTTTGACCTGCCCTATATTGTCCCCTGGATATGCCTCTTCACACTGCCAGAATGCTTCAGACCCAAGTCTATGCAAGCTACAGTCAGCTGGGGTTTCAGAGCTCACAGGTGTGTTTGGGATATATGAAGGATTCCTTCAACCCTCAAGCACACCCACTAGCTCTGACTGTAACTGAGATGAAAACTGCCACCTTTAAAATTACTTCCAAAATTACGGCCTAAGAAGTTATTTTTGTCCCTGAATAAGATATGCATATCATAACTTTTTCACAACTGTGTAATGTGCTTACTTATAATGGTGTTTTGTTTGAAAATATGGAAATATCCTGAAATTGATCATTTCATTTAACACATAAAATAATTTTTTCTTATCTTTTTGAAAATATGTCCTAGTAATTTGAGATCCACCCTTTAGGTGTGGATCTTGCTTAGGTGTGAATTTGGTCAGTGTTCTATAGAATGACTTAATTCTATACTGACAGATTAGGCCATGTATATATGGTTCACAGACCTCTCATACTGACACAGAGATCTGTCTCCTAAACCACCAAGCCTGTTTTGATCCTTCACATGTTTGCTTCTAATTTTTTAATAATGGGGCTTAAACTGTGAGGGGTGCTGGGCTCTATTTTTTTTCATCAAAGTTATCATGACTTTTCTTCAGCAGGGAACCTCAGCAATTTTGAAAGATCATTTTTGGTTTTGAGGAATTAGTAAGGTTCATTTTATTGGTAGAAAACCTGGCAAACATAATTTCAGGATTGCAGTTGGCTTATTGTAAAGATTTCTGACATTCTCAGTGTAGTAAAACTGAAATGATGTGCCAGAATAAAAATAATTTCTGTTAGTGTGAGGATATATTGCTTACATTAAAACTGATGGACCCAGTTATTCTGCCTAAGGCCATGGCCTCTCTCTAGTGGTTTGCTATGGAGGTGATGAGCTCTGTGGGAAAAGGCACTTTCAAACAGAATGCTCATAGCTTGTCACTCTCATTTTGGACTTCATCAGAATTTTTGTTTCATTTTCCATTTTAGTCTGGAAAAGTAATTGACTATAATCAATTTTAGTCAAGTGACAGTGTGTAATTTTCATCATGTTCAGTGTTGACTTCATTTTTAAAAAATCACCATGGGCAGTTCTAGGGGGACAAGACTATGCTCAGTTTCCCATTAATTGTTGATCACATAGCCTGCTGCTGCATTCTATTTTAAAGTGAAATATATGATTGTAATATAGTATCAGAATGAAGCTGTACAGAAAAGATCTGAGTAGAGCTTCCTTTTTGTGAAGGGCTAAATGCGTACTCTGAATTGATCCTGGTTCATGATATCTGTAGAAATGCAGAGATATGAGTCTCCACATTATCGAATAGGAAACAATTTTACGGTAAAGTTTCTAAAGAAAGAAAATCCAAGGAACTTAGTTGTCCCGTTAAGACTTGATGCATTTGTGTTCCTTTATTGCATGATAGGAGGGGTTTGCTGACAGCACAGCTCCTTCTTTTCTTACCGGCAGATTGCAGAGGATGATAACAAACTTGACTACTTTTTCCTCAGTATGGATTTCTAGTCTTATTGGAGTGTGTATATTGTGCTCACAAAGACTAAGATAATTGACTTGCTTGCATGAGAGATCATGAGCACCAGCACTGTATGAGTTTGGAACATATATCTTCTTCATTTTTGATCTGCAGGACTTCCTGGCAAGCAGGCTCACCAGATTAAGAATAACTAAAGAAACACCATCACCATAGTCAGAACAGTGTTCTACATGCAAAGATAAAATCACAATCATGTCTATAACTTAGATTTTGAATAGCTGGGCCATACTAAAATGAAGCCAAGCTGTGGAAACCAATATTGATCTTCTGTCACTAAGCACATAGACTTTCATTGTCTGCTGAGAGAGAGGCTACAGACAGATCTTTACTGTCTTTTGATTTCTGTCTCCAGTTGCTCATTGCATCTCATCAGCTGAGGATTACTGTTTTGACATTTTTTTCTGGGTTTCTGTTTCAGACAAAAATCAACCAAATTTAATCAAGCCACCTGCATAAACTAAAATTCAAGTTAGTTTAGTTTCCTTCTTTTTTTCCTCCCTCAGAATACTTGTGTTATCTCTCTTACTTGAACAACTGAGGAAGGTTAGGAGTGTGAACACTTCCAGGGGAGGAATGGTAACAAACAGGTTAGAAACAAAGGCAAAAGTAGTTGCAAGTATAATACTAATCCAGGACTTGGAATATAAGGATGTTATTATGGCACCTGCCTATATATATGTGGTGCATTTGTATTAAAGAAGAAATAGTTGTTGGAAAATAGACTAGAATCACCAGGCTCACTTAATCTATGGTTCATTAATAAGAATGTCTTATTTTTTCAGTAAGAAAAATAAAGCAGTTTTAACTCATAAATGAAATTTTGGTAAATTGGGTTATAGCACCAGAGAGTTTGTATCTCTTTAAATAAATATGATATTATATTTACTGAAACTATCATGGAGTTGTTTATTTTGAAGTCATGCAAAACTCCTCATGCTATAACCCAATTATATTATAACATTGTAATATATAATAGCTACAGAAAATAGATATCTACTAAGCATGTATTAAATGATATGAGTTTTGTCTGCCTCTGGACAAATTATTACTCAGATTTTCTGATGTTTTTTGCAATGGAAGTAACAAAATTATTCCTCTGCAATATGTGTTAAGTAGGTTTACCTAGGTTTTTATTTAAAATATTTATATTTATTTCTTTACTGTTTTGTCAGAAGCTTATTTTTGATTTGTCTTTGCTTTGTTTTATTATGTATTATAATTCATTATTGAACTAAAGTAACTCTAGAGTCAGGAAATCAAAGTACTAAAGGTTTAAAAAGCAGAAGCATATGAAGAGAAGGCAACAGAAATAGCTTTGCACAGTATAGAGATTCATACCATCTCTCCACTGAATGCTGATCTGATGGAGATTTGGATATTTTTTCTTTTGGCTGTTCACTATCTTCTTCAGTCTGGTGTTTCAACACAAGAAGACTATAGAAATTTTCTTGCTGCTAGATTAAGAAATCCTACCTGTTCCCTAATGATATAGTGTATGTCTTCTTATTGGGCTATTCCAGTTTTACTGATGCAGTAGCCCTTTAATATTTGTGAACTACTGAGGACTGCTTATACACTTTTCTTACACACCTTAACAGGCATTGTCACCAAAAGTACTTGATGTTGACATATTGTCACTCCCTCAAATCAAAGGGTTTTTTTAAAACTCTCTCTGGATAACTTGTAGCACTGATGGTACCTGTATTCTATAACTGTAGCTGGCACTTCAGTGAAATGGTTGTGCTCTGTGTAAATGAATAAGAGCTGACTGCAAGGAATGTTCCACATTAAACAGTCTGTACTACAAAAAACTGATTAGTCACAGATATTGCACTGTTGTTCCCTTTGAGGATCGACAGTTATGAATGTTCAATTATAGTTACTGTTGATGTACCTGTGAATCTAAGAAAGGCTGCTAAAGCTGGAGATGTAAATATTTGTTACAAAAATTATGTGGTCACTGCTCAGGGATGCTGACTGTGTTGACATAAAATTACTTAGCTGGATGAGGAAGTAGTTACAGTGGTCCTCAATCCCACCGAAATCAGTATTTCAGGGATTATAAAAAAAATATTACATTTGTGTGCTCAGCTCATATTGGGCCATGTGTTTTTCAATAGCTTTAATTAAAACACGTGATAATACCTGCCCTTAAGTTCACTGGGAGTCATATGGAGACTGAAAGACTGGAAGTTAATACTTTAGGAGAAAGAAGAAATTTGCCATCTAGGTTCAGGTGAAACCATTCACACAAATGAGGGTCTGACACCATAACCAAACTCTGGGGAAAGAATGGACTTGCTTAAAGAATGTTTTCGTACAGTGAAAAAAGACAGGCTGAATTATCTGGAGACTTTCAACAACACAATATTAACCAGAATAACCAGGGGATCCATTGCCTCTCTGCACTGATATTTTGTTGGAATAAGCCACCATTTTTCTCAAAATATTGAGCAAAAAATGAATTTGTGCCAACTGTTCTTGCCATTTAGAATCCTCCACTGGCCTTTTCTGTTCTGTGCTATCTTCAAAAGAAACAGTGATACTAACATTTAACAGTGTAGAGTTGATTGTGTGTATCTCAGGGGAATCATGTCCTAATTTAATATTACAACATGGTCTAAATTGTAGGTTGTCTATCAAGCTGAAATGAAATTGTAAGGAGAGGATGCTCTGTTCTATAACTTCCACCTTCTGTGAAATTGCAATCTAATATCTTCAAAGCATAAAACAAAATATCTTCCTGCATCTTTTGAGTGCTGATAGGCATTCAGGGAATTTTATCATTTGAATGCACTTATCCTGAGTTGTTCACTAAATAAAATAAAATTAAAAATCAATAAAACAAGGAGTATCAGTGAGAGTGCAAAGGGGAAGTAATATGAGACCAAAAATCTCAGTCTTTGAAAATTTTCAAGTACTTTGTTGCAGCTTGGCTTCAGTTGTAGACTGACATAACCTTATTCAAATGTTGCTTGTATCTTCTGCAATGTAGTTATGAAATAAACTAGCATTTGCTAGATAAATAAAATAAACTAGCATTGCTAGACTTGTTTAAATGTTATATGGAGTTTGAAATGTAATTCTGATAGCTTGATCTGTAAGTAGCACAGGTCAAACTATTAATTGTGAACATGTTTACATATTATAACCACATGATTAAGTGGTTTTCATCATAAACCTGTGTAAGAACAATGAAGTCATTTAAACAAAACCAAAACTCTTCTCTTTGTGCATTTTGTGGAATGATCAAAGCTGATAGCAGCAGCAGCAGTGCTGACTGAGGTAAGTCTGAGCTAAAATTGATTTGCATCGGGGTGTACAGTAGTATTTCTAATCTCTGAGATTCCCAACTAGCAGTCCTGAGTCCTGCCTGAACCTGAAAGCCCTTGGCAGCCAATCAGGCTTGGAGAGGGAGGTGCCCAGAGCAGCACAGGAGATATAAGCAACTCCCAGGATCATAAGAGGCCAAAGCACCACAAACAGGGTGGTCAAGCAGGACATTGTGTGTCAGAGAGATGTGGCATGGCAGTTCATGGAGGCAGGGAAAGCAAGTAGGACTCCTCTCTGACAATCCAAGAGTAACTAGCAGAAGCAATGACTAGACTCAGTAACAGGCGAGGTAGGACATAAAGGTATCCCTCTGGTTCCAGGCTTACAAACATCCTGACTCCCAGGTATGGTTCTGACACTATGCAGAGCTCATTCCCCTCTAATTGCTGGAGGCAGCACAGCAGACATGTCAGATGCCTCAAGCCAGACAGACAATTTGGTGGAAGATGTAGCTATCTAGGTCTCAGGTTGTCAGGAGTGCCTGAAACCTCTCTCTGAGGCTGTGACTGACTGGTATAACAGCTGTAACAGCTGTGCTGTTGTTGAGAAGCATTATCGGCAGGTGAGGGCGAAGTGAATAGGCTACATAGTATTTGGGAAAATGAGGAAGAGATATCTAGATTATTCTCAGAGACACTACAGTCACCAGAGTCTCAAACCTCCATAGTAGAGAGGCAGGCAGGCCTAGAACCCCACCAGGTAGGTAGACAAGGGTCATTTAAACAAGATGACTGGAAACTGGTCAAGGTACACTCCAGGCAGAAGGCTTCTCCTCCTGAAAACTTGAAGATGGCCTGAAGAATCGACTCTACTTACAATAGGTTTGCAGTTCTACAACCAGAACAGCCAACAGACAAGGAGAATGAAGTTTCTTCTGAGATAGAGGAGACACCTAGGGCAACCAAATCTCCTCCCTGCATCAAGACCTTTTCCACCAAGTGGAAAAGAAGGGTAGTTGTCATAGGCAACTCCATACTAAAGGAGTGGAAGGCCCAATATACAGACCAGACCCTGCCAACAGGGAGGGCTGCTGCCTCCCAAGGGCTTGGATAAGGGATGCCACCAGAAAACTCCTCAGTCTCATAAGGCCCTCTGACTACTATCCATTACTGGTTTTACAAGTCAGTAATGAAGAAATAATAAAGAGAAATCCAAGGTTGATAAAAAGAGATTTCAGGGCCTTGGGAAGATTGGCTGAAGGATCAGGAGCACAGGTAGTATTCTCCTTCATCCAGTAGCAAGAGATCATACTGAAGGGAACAGGCAGATTCTTCAAATCAACACATGGCTCAGATGGTGATGTAACAGGAAAAAATTTGGGGTTAGTGACCATGGGTTGATTTATAAAATGCCTGGTCTGCTGAAACCCACTGGGATGCACCTTTCTCCAAAAGTGAAAAGGATTCTAGCACAGGAGCTGACACGGCTAGTAGGTAGAGCTTTAAACTAATTTGGAAGAGGGAAAAGTATAATACCAGACTGGACAGTGATAGCCAGAGGAACTGCAGCCCAAAACTTCAGGAATTGAAAACTTCTGGGATCTCTTATTCCACTTCAAGAGGTCTAGGCTATATGGAACCACACCTCATATATTTCTATACCAATGCATGCAGCATGAGAAGCAAACAAGAGGAGCTTGAAGCTTTGGCCCAGTCCCAGAGATTTGACATCGTTGGCATAAGCGAAACCTAGTGGGATGAGTCCTGTGACTGGAGTCCTATGCTGGATGGTTACAGACTCTTCAGGAGAGATAAGCAGGAAAGGCAAGGTGAGGGACAGTAAGGAGTATCACTGTAAGTAGCTGAGGGGTTGGAATGTACAGAGCTTGCAGTTGGCAATGGAGTGGTTGAGAGCCTCTGGGTAAGGATCAAGGGACAAACAAACAACACAGCTATCATTGTGGGAGTTTACTGTAGACCATCCAACCAAGATGACAAGGCTGATAGATTATTCTTTGTGGATCTGGGTTACACCTACAAATCAATGTGCCTTGTCCTTATGGGAGACTTCAACTTGCCACATTTTAACTGGGAGCACCATACAGCTGACACAAACAGGTCAAGAAAATTCCTAAAACAGCTGGATGGCCACTTCATGATGCAGATACCAAGGGAGGCAGCTAGGAATGATGCACTCCTGGATTTGTTGCTTGTTAGCAGAGAGACTCTCATGAATGAAGTAGTGATCAGCATCCAGCTTGGCCATAGCAGTCAGGAAGCAATCGAATTTAACATCTCTGTTGACAGGAGGAAATGTGCCAGCAAAACAATAACTTCCACCCTGGAGAGCAGAATTTGGGCTACTCAGGGAACTGGTGGGTAAGGACTTCTGGAAAAACAATTTTGCATGTACCAGGGTCCGTCAAGTGCTGGTTAATTTTAAAGCATCACCTCCTAAGGGCACAAGAACAGGCAGTTCCTAAATGTCAGAAGTCTAGCAGGCAAGGAAGAAGTACAGCTTGCACCAAGCTTAACAGAGTTCAGGAGGCATTTGGACAATGCTTTCAGGCACATTTTATGATCTTTGGGGATGTCCTATGCAGGGTCATGAGTTGGACTAGATGATCCTAGTGGGTCCCTTCCAGCTCTGATTATTCTGTGATTCTGTATTTGTTCCATAGTATATTTATTGTTCCTAGGCTGAGTACTTAGACTGTGAAAGTACAGACTGCCAAAAGAAATTGTTAAATCCCTCAAGGAGATGGTACAAGAGCCCTGACATTCTCATTCTGAAGTCAGCAAATATTACTATTCAATTCATTTGCAGCACAGCAGCATGTTTATAATTGTGTCATGAGTAAGAGTATCATCTTGTGTTGGAGTGTGTTGGTAATTCCAGCATTCCATAACAGATTTCAAGGAGAGAATGAGACAGGTACAGACATTGTGCTGTGCGTGCACAAGTTTTAGCTTGCCAAAAGGAGCATTGTTTCTTACTTCATGGTTGAAAAATCCATTGATTTCTTGGTGAAAAAAAGGAAGAGGTATATAAGCCATTTTCATCAGCTGCCTAGCTTAGCACATGGCATCTAGTTTTCTCCAATCACTTTCATACTGAATAATTAAACATATGTTTGTATATGTCTTGTCTAATTTATAAAGACTGCCACTGGCTTGCCTTAACTTGCTTTTGCATGAGAACTGAGTTGGATAGTTATTCCTTCCATAAACCAGTGAATTGATACCATAAGTTTGTTGACTGACAAAGTCCTATTACATACTAATACATGATTTGGTAACTAATCCAAAACCTCCAGGGAATGTCAAGAAAGTGAATTTTTAGCTTTGACAATTCAAGAACCAGATCAATTCATAGATCCCAAATAAGATCCAAATAACAGTGAAACATGAATGTTAGCTTGAGAAATAATTTTAATCCAGCTTGTGACAGGGTTTGGAAGTTTGTGAGCTCCCCTGACTACCCTGTC
>NW_008651981.1:13130-37108 GCF_000695815.1 Acanthisitta chloris
ATACTAATGGGTTAAGTTTTGAAGCTAGTAAGAGAAAATACTCTAAATTTTCAGCTGAACGAAGCACACAGTGTCTCAGTGTCTGTTCATCTCACTGCATTTGGCAAACGGGCTTGGGGAAACAGACAGTACCTGCTGCATTGCCCTAGGGACATGGGAATTGAGAGCACTGAGCAGAAGAACTGGATAGGGCTTTAAATAAAACTCTTACTACATCTTCTCTGCTTTACAGTTAACACCTGCACCCCAGTAAATCTGTCTGTCATGACTACAGACTAAGAAGGCCAGTGAAAGTGGTTGTTGCACAGTCCCTGACCTAAAATACCCCTTCAGCAAAGTTATGAGAGAACTGGTTTGACTCAGCAATTGCAGTGGCTGTCATTAGCTGCTTATATGACAAAGAATTGAAAAAAGGAAATTTCCATAATGTTGTAGATGTAAAGGGTGAATCCAGCTAATTTTGAAATCTATCTATTATGTGAAAGAAAATTCCTCTACTTCAGGTTAATTGAGACTTCATTACAGGCTTCCTAGAAAGAGTAATAGACTCGTCACAGTTAGTGGAGCCCAATTCATATTTGCAGTTCGGTGAAGCTAAACTTTGTTGAAACAAGAAATAGTTTTATTAGGCAGCCCTCAGTACTGTCATGATGTTTTCTTTCTGTTACCTTTGTGTTAAAAGCTTCCAAGTCCTGCCATGGCAAAAGCGAAACTTCAAGTTTTGCCTTTACAATGTCTGCATATTTTGATCACAGGAGGTGCAAACAGTTTTATAAATCAGTATCCTATTGCACTTGTTAACTTTTGGTGTCAGCATAACTGACATATTACAGAATTCTGAAACATGTTCTTGGGCATGTGCACTAATAATAGATAGACAGCATCTAATCTGTAAATAACCTGAAATAGGCTTAACAATTTTAGATCAATTCTAGGTGCTTGGGTATTCATTTTCCTTATCACCTTATAAGTGAAAAGAGAAAGGTGTAAAAATCAATCTGAAAAAACCAAACATGAAGACTACTTTTTCTTAACTACCACTCAGAGAATGAAGTCCTAAGTGGTCCATTCATAAAATTACTTTCTATTTAATATGCATACATAGAAAATTGAACAGCTCAAAGGTAAAAAGGAAAAAAAGAAATACATATGCACCATAAAGTAAAGTAAAAAATGCAAAGTTATCAATTACTGGCTCAGATGAGGTTTCAAAAATGCTTGCATCCATTTTCAGGACACTCACTACCAAAAAAAATAAATCAACACTATTTTCTAGACCTAAGTAGTAGGTACTTGAGAGTCAAAATGATACACATTAATTTTAGACTGTGTTTAATTCATGGTGACTAATTAGCTGCTCAAGAAACTGGAATCATCTTTTAAATACCTTCTAGTGGCAAGTATCTAGTCATGTATTGTGCATGCAGTAGGCACTAGTCCCAAGGGAAGAGACAGACTCTGATCACAGGATACAATAAGATTGTACATTTGCAGTCATAACTGTAGTCTGACAGTGTGCAGCTTGTTACAGCTTTGTTCATTTTATGTTGCTTACAAAACAGGTTCTTTGTTGTCAAGACCGGTTTGTCCTGTTCACAGACGTATGCCTACCTTTTCTTATGAGCAGCTGATTTATACTTATGCCTTTTCTCTAATAAAAATGTCTTATAACCAAATTATATTTTGCTGCCGTGTATTAAGAAGACAATGACTTTATAATGTTCAACTGGAATCCTTTCTTCCGTCACAGTAGTCCTTTAAGACAGATGTATGACCTAGGAATTGAATAACTTTCCAGAGAATTTGTCACTTGGCTTTGTCCACATATATTTTTAATGCTACAGACATAAAATAAGCCACTTATTGAGTTATCTTACTATAGTCTGTTAGTATTTTGAACATTAATAGTTTCTTGATAATGCCTCAGTATATTACCTGGAGAGGAGGAGGGAGGCTATATGTCAGGAAATGCTTCAAAGTTTGCATTATCAAATAGGTTACCGTTAGCTCTTTGAAAGTAAGCTTAATTGTTATTTTTGAAGTGGTAACCAGAACATATTAAGTCCAATTAAAGTGAGAATAGTCAAATAAACTGCAAAAAGAAAGAGCTGTGTTACACAATATTTATGATGTGAACCTTAGAACAATTTTTAAAGCACTGTAACATCACCTAAGATGACAGGTTGTCTTTAAAGGGTTTGGGTTTTTTTAAATTTACCTAATCATAAATGTATTCTGCCTCTATTCAGGGACAATTTTACCCAATCTTGGCTGCCTTTAAATATCTTACTTTCCTTGGATGACCATATTTGTCATACCTGGTGTGCATATGCACGTTTTGACATGTGTCATCCATTGCTTCATGAAGGAAGTAGGAGTTCTTTTTCAGTGGACAGCATAGTAAAATACATTCTTCTGTCTTTATATTCTTTTGAGTTGATTATATTCTCTGCCCCTTTTTGAAATATAAGCATTAGCTTTAAGCAGTTAATGATTGACAGCGATCAGGCCTAATTATTATTTTTAAAAGTACTGTGGTTATAAATAAGGTAAAAATAACAATACTTAGAAGTCTGAAGTTCAAAAATAATGATAAATAAGTTCAGTTTCTTTGTTGCTTTAGAAAGTTGACTACTATTTAGATTTCACCACTTTTGGAAAAATGGAACAGAAAGAAAAAACTGTGGAGAATGTCAAGCACCACTGCCTACACTGAAAGTTATAAGACATGAAAATGGCATGTGACAGCTATTGAGTCATACTCATCTAGTAAGCTAGGTGCTTTGTCAAGTTACATGTTATTGTAGCTGAAACTTGAAATAACCACATTCAACACTGAGCTTTAAAATTCAACACCCCTTGTAACAAAATGGGACATTCCCAAGCTCTGGGACTAAATTTGGTATGGATTGTTATTAGACTGCAACTCTATCAACAGATTTTGGAGAGAACGTTTTGGGGGATTGTGAATATTGGCCCTGTTTCCAGCTAGGATCTAATGCACTACAGGAAGCAATACAGCTTAGAGTATTTCAGGTCTCTGTCTACTGGGAATTAAGGGAGACAGAACATTGAGAAAAAGTCAGAGAATCAAGTTTTGATAGGTCAAATAACTGCAGCACATGTAACTAAGACACATGTATGGGTACAAAGAAAGACCACAGTATTTTATCAAAATCTGTCACCAGAAAGATAGTAACTTGTGCAAAAGGAGTCTCTTCTGAATGTTCAATTATTTTGGTAATTTGCAGAATTGTTAATCCAGTGAATTTAGGGTATAAGACCATTCTATCAAAATTTTGTTGGATGCTCAAGAGAGGGAAGAAAACAATATTTTGCACCATTTTTGATTCTTTAATGAAACAATTGTCAGATTTTCTGACAACTTGATACAAACACAGTAACAAGCTATTGGTTTTTACTTACATGCACACACTATGCACTTATATATACCTGGGTTATAATTTGAAAAAGAGTTAAAATCCTAAACTGCTGCTAGTCTTCACTAATCTGCCTTGAAAAAGAAAGTACCTTATTGATACTTTCATTATAGTTTACTTTAACCTTTGCATACCCTTGGTCTGTAAAATGTGGGGCATTTATTGCATGAAAAGAGAAATTATGATAGCATAGTATAAATTTGTATGAAAGAAAGGCAATTAAGGCCCCTGCTCAGGAACTGTCTGTGGGTAAGAAAGGTCACTTTTTTATTGTAGCACAAAGTTTTCTGAAGACTAAGACAAAAAGTGGGATAATTAACAGCTATCAAATATGGAGAGTATAACCTACCCAAGGAGAGTCTGCCCACCTTCTTGATAGCCCTGTAACTTTTTTTCTGCGTTTGCATCATATATTATGCAATCCAGGGAAACCTGACAAAACTTGCTGCTTTCCAGGACAATGGGGCTTATCTGTTCAATCATTGCCCTGTATATTTTCTCTTGCTTAAAACTTCGCAGGATTTTCCTAAAGTAGTCATTTCCTTGTTTATTAATTGCACTTGTGTGCCAAATTAATGCTTTTAGAAGCTGAAAACAAAATAAAATAAAAGATGGACTTTTAGGAAATAAAATATCTGAATTATTTCAACTCAAAGTAGACACTAAGTGAATTATGTCCTACCCTTCACTGCACCTAACTATTACAAATACTCTCAAAAAGTTCTGTGATGGGTGGCTCAGATATGGAGATATATTATTTACATGCTTATACCAGGGTTAATATCTGCTACTTTTTCTACTTCCATGTATAGAAATGTCTTGCAGCTTCACTGTTTTTCCACATTTTACTGTTGCATGTAACAGTATGATGAAACCTTCCTCCGCTATTCCCATTTTCAAACGATTATGTGGTATAGGGATATGCTAGCCCATGTCTTTGTACTTAATAAAAAGAAATTATTTTTTTTTTTATTGATTTGAACCTGCTACATAAGGTGAACCCAGGGGACATCTGATTTCCTAGGGGACATCTGATTTCTTGTTTTGGAAGAGACAGTGAATAAGCAATCCTTTGTTACTCCCTTTGCCATTCATGATTTTGTAGATCTCTGTTATATCTTCTAATCACCTCATCCTATGCTGAAGAGGTTTAGTTCAATTGTTTCCAGTGTGAAAATTGCTCTGCAAGTTTAATCATCCTTTGTGACCTGCTCTGAACCTTTTGAAGTTCCACTGTTTTCTGAGGTGGGGAAGATTTTTGAATTCTTGGTAGGTAAAATAAATATATAAATATGACTTTTCTGTCCCTTATTTTATTTCTAAAGTTTTATTCCTTTAAAATAGCTATGTACATAAGTATGGAGCTTTAGAATGCCTAGTCAATGCATTTAATTTGATAATTACTTCTGGCAGTGTCAGGAGGTGACAGCATGAATCTAGTAGTTCTTATACATGTCCTTTAATGCCATTTGAAGTCAAAATCTAAAATTGAGGTCAAACGGATATGAATCAAATTCATTTTTATGACTTAATGTACTTCCAAATATAGCTTTGAAATAGATGAATTGATTTTAACCTTCTGAAGCTATTTAGTATCTAATTCTCTTATTTTATTAATTTCTTTTTTTTTTGTTCTTTTAAATTTTATCACAAGAAATTAGGTTCTCTTAGCTCTATAATTGTGGGTTAAAAATATTAGATACCGTCACTTGGAAAAAATGCCTCTTTGTAATTATTAGTGCCACCTTTGTCATGAATATAAGAATTTATACAAAAGTCACATTTAGTGAAGGATCATTTAGGTTTCAAAAATTCAGGCAATAAAGCCATAACCAAAGATAATGGGTATTGATTGCTCTAAATAAAGGGATGACAATTTATGTAGTATTTTCAAGGATACGAAGGAATTGATTAATTAATAACTTTGAAGTGTTGATATGAACTATGAGCAAAAAGCTTAAGTTCCTCCTTCAGTTAATAATTTGAAGCACAGCCATTTCTAGGTCTACATCTAAGCAGACAAATGACCCAGTGATTCGCTTATGTTCCTTGCAGTAGGATGCCTAGTCTATTTCTTCATTCACCTATCCCTTAATCACTGTATAGGATGTGTAGACATGAAAAAGAGTTTTTTATTTTCTCCCACTTACAGCTCTGAAGTCCAGGGGTTTTTTTCTTTATATGAAGCAGAAAAAGCATTTTAACATATCTAGCATGCTGAGGAAGTTAAAAACAAAAAAAAAAAAAAATAAAAAGAAGAAGTAAAAACCAACAAAACAAGGAAAGCTACTTCCTACAGATTTATTCCAAAATGTAAAGAAGACAAGTACAGGAATGTTCAGTAATATATGTATTTGCCTAAAAGTAAACAAAAGCATTAAAAAAACCAAAAGAGCCATGTCATGGACCAGAGGAAAAGTCATCTGGCTCAAAACAACCAGTTGGGAAATCAGTGGGGGCAACAGGTCAAGCTCTGCATAGGTAGCAGTGGCTGCTCCCTACCAACCCCTTGAGCCTTAGCAGATAACTGTCGGTCTGTGCTGTCAAGGCTCTGAAGTGAGCCCTGAAATGGTGATGATCAATCATGTGGCCTTGCTGCAGGCCCTGAGATGGATGCCAAAGCACCCTGGCTCTGCCTAAAACAGGTGTGAATCCATGCTGGGATGAACCCTGGGCTAGGGGAACGGATAAAAGGACAGCAAGACGTGTGCCATGTGGCACGCCCCACTGCCCTGGGTTGGAAGCTGATGAGACCATGCTGGATCCACAGGTAGTGACTATCTACCTCTCTTTTTTATCTATTTTTCTCTTTTTCTCTCTTCTTTTCTCCTTCACAACATATTAAGTTACAAGACTCACTGAGCAGTATCGCCTTAAGTACTCATTAAGTGCCGTAATCAGTGCCTGGCTAAGGACTTTGTTCCTCAATGTGTATCAAATTAAAATTTGCACAGAATGCTTGAATGCTGGGAAGTTTACTGATTTTCCTTTTGCCCAGTGTCTTGTTCCACACAGGTGACCCAAAGCTCCTAAATAAAAATTATTTCATTTTGAGCCTCCTGAGAACTGAGTTTTTTCTCCCATGTACTGCCCAGAGTAATTCAAAATTACCTTCCTCTCAACCCACCAAACGGACCGGGGCATTACGGAGGTAAATGACATAATAGATGTCTTATGAAAAACAGCAAATCAAATTTACTTTCAACCATAGTTAATTTGATTTTTTTTCATAAAGTCTTTCAAAAAGAAAAAGACTAATTTTGAGAAAGTAGAAAATTTCATTGCCTAGTATCATTGAGAGAGGAAGGAAAGATGTTATGAACAATGGGTGAAGATGCATTACTAATTGTTCTCCCCATGTTAGAGGTAAACAATAATTTGGTTGAGTAAAAGTACATAGGAATGGGGGGTTTGTTTGTTGGGAATTTTTTTCTGCTTACATGGTTGAAAATATGACACAAATGTGGAAAAACATTTAGTCTCGGTGTTTGATTTATGAGTTCAAGTACCAGTATTGAGATGCACTTTCAAATTCTATTTGTCACAGGATTAGGTTTCCACACTTACTTTAACTAACACATTTAGTATTTTACTAATTTCCATAAATTGTCTTCTCAGAAGAAGATTCATAGAAAAGTCAGCAGGATTTTTTAACATTTAAAAACCTCATACAACCATGAAATCAAAGACTGGACTGTACCTTTAATATTTTTAATATTTAGCTTCTTATTTTATCACTGCTTGTTGTTTTTCAATAGTTATCCTTTAGGTAAATAAACAAAACAAAACAAAACCTAAACCAAACCAAACCAATAACAACAAAAGCCAAAAAAAAAACCCAAACCCCCAAATTCTTTTTTCATAATAAAGATTATTGTTGTCATGGTTTAACCTCAGGCAGCAGCCAAGAACCAAGCAGCTGCTTACACTCCCTCCTCCCCTCTTCCCTCCCCCAACCCGGAGGAATGGGGAGGAGAACAAATAAAGTAAAATATGTAGGTTGAGATAAGAACAGTTTAATACTAAGAAAGAGTAGAATGAGCTAAAGTGCTAATAGATAATAAAAAGAACAAAATCAGTGATGCACAATCCAATTGCTCACCACTCGTGGACCAGCGCCACCCCGAACCTCCCCCCGGATTGGCCCTTCCTGCTTATAGACTGGGCATGACGTGCCATGGTGTGGAATATCCCTTTGGCTAGTTCAGGTCACCTGTTCCGGCTATGCTCCCTCCCAGTTTCGTGTGTATCTTCTCACTGGCAGAGCATAAGACACAAGCAAGAAAATGTCCTTGGTTTAGGATAAACACAATCCAGCAAACCCAAAGCAACAGTGTATTATCACTCTGAATTCAAAACACTGCACTACACTAGCTACTGAGAAAATTAACCCCATCCTGGCTAAAACCAGGACAATTGTCTTCACATTTTTGTCATCACGAATATGCTTAAATTTGTACATGTTCATATGCTCATAACTGTGTCACATTTCAAATATTACTTTCATTTTTAAGGTCTATCTTTTATGCCACGATAGTTTGCAGTGGTTTTCAACTACGATTGTACTTTTTTTTCCCAATAGAACATAGATTTATATCATTCTTATGTCAGCAGAAGGACCCTCCCATGTTTTATTTTAAGGTCTTGCAATGGCATGGAACTAATAGAATATCTTGTATGATATCCTGAATTGATAAGGAGAACTTCACAGTTCAGTTGATAAATATATCAAATACTGCGATAGTTCCAGCATTTTTAAAACAACCTCTAGATTGAAATATAGCTTCACAGTAGTTACTATGGAATAATGTGAAATAATAAATCTTTTGAGACTGTGGGAGTTTTACAAGACAGAAACTTGCTAAATACATAGATGGTTTCACTGTATAAGAGTCAATGACAGAATATCTCAAGTTAAAAGGGACTCACCCATAAGGATGATTAAGACCAACTCACTGCTCCTCACAGGACAAACTGAAACTAAACCATATGACTGAAAATGTCATCAGATGCTCCTTGAACTCTGTCAGGATTGGTGCTGAGACCACTTCCCCGGGGAGCCTGTTCCAGTGGCAGATTACTTTCTCAGTGGGAGAACTTTTACCCAGTGTCCAATCTGAGCTTCCCCTTGATGAAAGTTCATTCTATTTCCTTGTATCCTATTACTAGTCACCAGAGACAGGAGATCAGCACTCCACTGACCTTGAAGAAGTTGTAGACTGTGATAAAGCTGTCCCTCAGCCTTCTCATTTCCTAGCTGAACAAAACAAGTTACATGAGTTGCTTCTTGTCAGTCTTGCCTTTTTTCACTGTCTTGGTCACCCTTCTCTGGATGCAATAGAACAGCTTTATATCTTACACTGAGGCACCCAAGACTGCACACAGGACTCTCAGTGGAGCAGTACCAGTGCAGTATAGAGTAGAACTATCACTTCCTTCTACTGGCCAGCAATTCTGTGCTTGATGTTCAATTGGCCCTTTTGGATGTCAGGGTATGCTTCTGATTTATATTCAATTTGCCATCAACCCAGACCCTCAGATCTCTTTCCACAGCACTACTCTCCAGCCTCTTGCTCTCCAATTTGTATATATAACCAGGGTCAGGCCATCAGCCTGTACTAACCCCGTTCAAACCTTTGACCCTGACCTTTCAGGCAATTGTTCACTCGATGTAACCCATGTATTAGGAATTTGTCTAATTGTATGTTGTTGCCAGTCATGTATTTGTTTGGAGTTTTTATGACAGCAGAAATGGCTAATGTTTTTCATTGCAAATATGTACAATAGATCAAGAGTATTCACTATAAAATGGCTTCTAAGTTCCAGAATAGTAGGGTTTGAAAAGAGATGGTTTATAAGAAAAATATGAGATTTTTACTCTTTTTAGAACCTTTAAATCTTTATGCAAAGTCCAAAATTACCTGTTTTGGTTATTTTTTAGACCTATTGTTTCACACAATTCTAAAGAAAATGTTCTTTTGTAGTCTTACTATCTTTTTTTAACTTTTAAACTAGCTTAGGTTTTCAACAGCTCTCTAAATATATTAATTAAAAAAATATGGGTGTTTTTTTTACAATGCCTTGTATTTAAGTACTGATAAACAATCATCTTATAGCTGGAAAATAGATCACTTGAAATGTAACTTTTTTACGGGACAAAGCTTTTAAACAGAAATATCTCTGATGTTATTAGGACATATTTTGTGTTATTTTGTTTCAGTTAAGTCTCCACCATGAAATGAGGAACACAGTAGTACCCTCTCATTCAGGTTTCTTCCTTCTAGCAAGAACAACATGAAGTAAAAATGTTCACATTTTCTAGGAAATTTTTTTCATTCTATTACACATTTTCTGAATAAGCAGAAGACTTGTATTTCCTGAAATGTCCCACATGTTTCCTAAAGGTTGTTCTGAGAAAAGGATTAGAAAAATACAAATACTTTCACAGGTTGTTTGCTTGTACCATTGTAGACATAACTGCTACCCATAAAAAAAGAATTAAAAAGACAGTGATTATCTTACAGTCATCATCATGTATGCCACACATCCACTGTAAGTAAAACTCTGAATATTTCACATACTTCTGTGTGAAAATGGTTGGCCAATGATATTTAAATTGTAACCCACTGTATTTTCTGATTAGTATTTCTCTGTTTCTGGCCACTAACATCTGCCCTTCTCTCCTATATTATTTTGCTCACACAATATACAGGAAAACAGAATTATAAGTATTTGTTTCTCTTTTCATATTCTCCCATGCCTATGTGGATACTGAGCTATGAGAAGCAGCTCTTCTCTTCACAATTAATGACTCCTGTGGTGACTAGAGGAATAAAGCATAACGTTATTTTAACATTGTTATATTCTCTAAGTTACATTGATGAGGACTTGGCAAATCTGCTGACTTTTCTCAATGCCATTTACAAGGATGATTCAATTACATCTGTTGTGTGTTTCCTCTGGAGGGAGCACAGAAGATATAAAAATAGCTTTCCGAGTTTCTGACCAGATCATGCTATGAGATTGTTCATCCTAGTACACAATCCAACAACTGTCTGAGAAGGTTTTCATGGCCTAGCAGATTTTTTTTCTTTCAAACTTTATTCACTAATCAATTTTAGAATTAAATCAATCAGTGTCCAGCTTATGATGAACCTCAAAGGCACCTTGCTATAGGTCATTTTTAAAAAATAAAACAGGAGCTACAGAGAATGTCAATTTATTGCTACACTGATTGCATATTTCCAAAAGCATACAAGTAGTTATTTAAGACAAAATAAATTTATTTCAGTATTGGAGTATGTATTCCATTTTTTAAACCTAAAGACATTCAGAGGGATCCCAAAACACTGGAGAAATGGACTAACAGGAATCTCATGAAGTTTAGTGAAGGGAAATGCCAAGAACCCCAGACACCAATAGACGCCACAGGCTGACTAGTTGGAAAGCTGATGGAAACCAGTTTTGTCAAGAAGGACCTAAGGGTACTGGTAGACACCAAGCTGACTATGAGCCAGTGATGTGTCCTTCTGGCAAAGAAGGCCAACAGCATCCTGGAATGTGGTCAAGAATGATGATCACAAGTAGTTGAGAAAGAGGTGTGATCCTTCCCCTCTATTCAGCACGGGTGAAACCACATCTGGAGTGCTTTGTTCTTTTTTTGGGTCTTAAGTACAAGAGAGACATAGAATCGAGGGATCATAGAATCATCAACATGGAGCTACTGGAGCAAGCTCAGCATAAGGCCAGAAAGGTGTTGAAGGGACTAGAACATCTGTCATATGGGTGACTCTGAGAGACCTAGAATCATTTAGCCTGGAGAAGAGAAGGTTCAGGCCGATCTTACCAGAGTGTATAGATACCTGTTGGAACTGAGCAAAAAAGACAGACCTCAATTTTTCTCAGTGATATCCAGTGACAAAACAATTAGTAATGGTCATGAAATGAAAGACAGGATATTCTATTTAAGCATAAGAGGAAAATCATTTTACTTTTAGATTGGCCAAACTCTGAAACAGGTTGAATAGACAGGTGGTCCAATCTCCAGTCTTGCAGATAGATACTCAAAACCCAGCTGTACACAGCCTCAGCTGACCATCCTTTGAACTGGGGTGAGGAAGACAGAACTAGACAATCTCCAGAGGTGCTTTCCTGACCCAACTGTTCTGTGACTATAATTGATTTATGTCGAGTAGGAGCTCCAACTTTAGCTAGGTGCTTGTGCTTTAAGGACGGAGTATATGAAAGGTATGTTGAGGAATGCATTGGTGCAGATAGCTCCAGTTTGCAAGCTGCAGATTGAGATGCAGATTGAGCTATGGGTGGGAACCTGACACAAAAGGCCATGAAGTGTCAACATTTTGGATAATAAAGTGCACAAAGACCAGTGGTGCCAGCCAGGTGGAGGGGAACTTTGAGACACAGCAGGAGTAGAAGACTAGGGAGGAAGAACAAGACTTGTGTGCCACTAGACCATGAATGTATAAAAGCCCATGGAGCATTGGTTGGGGTTCCTCCTCAGAGGCACCAGCTCGGAATGTTTCTGGGTTACTGTGCCACAAATAAATTGCTCTATGGAATGAGATATCTGAGACTGCTATGGGAAACTTAGTGTCAAACCAGTAAGGAAACCTGGTCTGACTGTGTGTGAGTGAAGTGCATAGGGAGTCAAGTGAGGCACTTGTCAGATCACTGGAGCTGCCCACTGTGAAGGGGCTGCAATCTCAGCAATTAAAGTCTGTGGTGTGGGGACTGTGACTGCCAGGGAGCCATGTGAATGGTCAGACTGGGAAGTTTCCTTAACAGGTAAACTGGAACCACAGAGGCATATTGCTATAATTCAGCTCTGAACATCACCTGTTGTAGCCAGAGAGAGGCAGAGAAACATTAGTGTGGATAGGACCTTGTGAGATTATCAAGTCTGAAACTTCATGTGGAATTTACAGATTGTGACCATCTGGCAAATTTGTCAGTGGGGAGCTATCAGTCCTGATTAAGGAAAGAAAGATGATAGCTGTCAATGAAATGTTCTGCAAGGAAAGGACTAGTGGGGGAAAGCAGTAGCATATTGAAAAGACAAATCTCAAATGCAAAAATAACCATCAAGGGAATGGTATCATCAAACTAATGGACCAGAAAGAAGACTACAGTACCTATATGTATTCATATTAAAGCCCAAATCACTTCTAACAACCATTTAAATCTTTCTCAGCAACTCTCTTTACCTTTAAATCTATCTTTCTCCTTCCATCTCTTTTGCATCTGTTTCCTCTGTTCTCTTTCTATTTATTTGGTTTTTTTCTAGATAGGAGTAATTACACTGTTAATTACTGCCTACACAGATGTTACTTCTCTCTATTTTTTTTTCAGAATTCCAGTTGAAATATGAATACGCTTCTGAATTACATCTGATGTTCTCCAGTTTCACTGAATTTTTGATATTCTATAGTCTTGATATTCACTTTATTTTTTTTTTAAATTTAGATTCTAGCTGTTCTTTTAGATTAAAAAGTTATTTTTAATTTCAACACAAATGTGTTTCCTTATTCACAGCTTCACTTGAATGCAAATCACTAGAAGTGTTTAAAAGTGCCTACTCCCTGAATAAATAGGTAATTATTAACAAAAGTCTTAAGAATTCAAGCAGTGATTACTTCCATAAAAGGTAAATGTTATAAATGTTGATGAGTAGAAGATTCTGTATGTGCCTCTGTAAAGCTTTGTTATTTTTCAGCTGTACACTCCATTTGAAATTATTAAGAAAAACTCGTTAATCGGTGCCTGTACTGTGTTTATAGACTGTAAGTGAATGACCACTCATTCCTACATTTATTCTTACTAAGCCATGCTGCCAGGTGATAGAAAAGCAGTTTAAACTTTTCTGAAATTTTACCAACTTTTTAACATCGGTTTTCGAAATCACAGAGACAGAATGGGGATTGATGGTCCAGTCTTTACGAATACCAGTGGAAGAAAGATTATTTCTCTTCATGATTTTTTAGAAATATTCTTGTGGTGGTCTTTAGTTATAGTATTATTGTGAAAGCTCTTGTAGAACAGGTGTTTATGACTTCTCTGTTTCAGCATTGCAAAATATAACCTTAGTTTGCAAGTTACATTTTGTGCACAAATTGTATTAAAATGCTCATTCAAAAGAGCTGACATTACTGAATAGACAGTAAGATCTGAGATCTCTCTCCTATTGCAATTTGTTCATCTGTCATTCTTTTCACAAATTTTGCCAACATATTTATTCTTGATGGATATGAATTACCTGTATTAAATCCCTGAAATACTAAAGTCTCATAAAGGTTCAGTTGACGATTTAGTTCATAATTTAAAAATACTTAGCTTGACATATGTAATATTGATTCCTTTTTATCATATGCAGAATGTGTCAATGTACAATGCCTTATTAGAAGCTAGTTATTGCAACATATCTTTTTATCAACCAAATTTGGTCAAAAGAAAAAAACCCTGGGTCTTGACGGATGATGAGTTTCACTGTATGTCTATGCTTTAACTAGTATCATCCTCATCCTGCTTTCTAATGAACTACAGTTTTCATACCTGATTCATTTGACAAGCAACATGATGACATATCACCAGATCATATTTTGAAAGGAATATGCAGTTGAATAAATGATGTTTTGTCCTTTCATGTGCTTTATATTTTCATGTTAAATTACTAATTCCACTAAACCCAAGTTGAATTCCTTGGCAGAAGGCAAATGCTCCTGTCTATTTGTTTGGAATAAAGGATGATTGCCTTGTTCTGTTACTTTTACAAGACCTGTATAAAGTACAGCATGAGACATAAGTTTCTCTTAACATAATAACTCTTGAATTGTGCATTTTGAAAAGATCTCCAAATCTGGACTTTCACTGCTTAGTTAAAATAGCAGATATGCAGTAGGTAAATGTTGTACCAAATTGTTTTTCATGAGATTCCCTAGAGACAAACAAGATCTGATAGTTGACTATTAACTATAGCCTTTCATGGCACTGTTGCATATCTATAAATGTTGAGCTGCTTTGTTAGCCATTACTATGCCAATCATTTTTTGAGGATTCATCACATATCCAAAATGATTTTTAATAGTGCTGATAAGAAATTTTTAAACTGCCTAATAGTATGTAATTTCATACTCTGAGACACATACATTATTATTATAGAATTATTGTTATAATATAATGCAACATGTCAAATTTTAATTGAAATTTTCTGAGGAACATTAGACTCTTACACTTTTTGATTTATAATGATTAATATTTCTGTCTTAATGCACTGAAACCTCATAATTTTTTCAGCAAGACTACAGCTGAATAAGATCTAAAAGCAGTGTACTTGTTGCTTTCTTGCTAAGATGTGAAAAAAAGAAGTGAATCAGCAAGTTCTTGTCTTTGATATTGCATGAATTTATTACTGGAATGCATAATTTTATACTTAATCATATAGCCAGAAAAATTATAAAACAGTATCAGCCATTGGATAGTTGAAGGAGACTGATGCATATGCCAGTTATAAAGGAAGAGCAATAACAAAGGAATATAAGCAACTGAGCTGTATTCAGAAGATAATGGGGGAGAAGAAAGAGAAAGCAAGCAAGCAATAAAGAAATGAATGTACATTCCTTAATGTACATTTGCTTTACACCTACACATTCTTGGGAAAAAAAAGGTAAAACACACCACACGTAACATTTTTTGTGCGATTGCATATAACACTCCAGAGGTTGCTCATTTTAAAATGGCTGAAAAACTCTTTAAGAAAGTTCAGTTAAAAAAAATAAAGGCAAAATGGAAAATACTCAGCTTTTTCACAGTTGCTTTCATTCAGATTGTACATAGGATTTTCAGAATAGTTTCATATATGCCAGAGAAAAAAATAAAACTTGGAGTATAGAAATAAATATTTCAAACAAAATTTGCAAAGAGAAAAGGCAACAGAAAGGTGAATAGGAAACCAAACACAGCTAATAAAAACCAAACAACATTTTCAGGATTTATGAATGTCCAAAATGATGACTTTGTGGGCTTTCAGAAACATTCAGTACTTAGCTGAATAGCTGGATGTCATGCTCATCAGTACAATGTCAGGACAAACTGGAGCCATTCATTCAAGAAAATATTCATTTCATTAGAAAACTAGTTCAGCCTAGAAGACTTCTTGGATTCCTTGGACTTAAAACTGTAAAGAAGACACTTCTTCCTCTTCCCCTAATAACCTAGTCATTGAATCAATGATGTTTAATCTCTTACATAACGATGCTTGCAGGCCTTTTAAAGAAAAAATTCAAGGCTCTAGGCATCTGGAAACAAATAATTAAGTAGTCAGTATATAGGTTTCTAGTCATTTAAAGAACATTGCTCAGCTAACATTCCTTTTTTATTTTATTTTTTGTTCAGTGGTGCTATTTTCACCAATGTTCCCTGGTTTGTTTTTTCATTTCACTTTTAATACATACCATCTTCTACTTTGATTGGTTCTACAATCCTTATGCTTTTGGGAAGTTTCCCCATTTTTTTCCTCCTATGTTAAAATTGCTTTGAAACATGAAGATCTTAATTTTCTTCTTGCAATCTCATTTTTATTTGGCTTGATTTCTCTATATATCTCAAAGCCCCATGCTTACCTTGTTTATTTCAGATAAACTGTACAGTCACTTTCACACAAGAGCATGTTTTTTTGCTAACTGGTAGTAAACATTAAACTATAGCACATTTGCTTTCAAATATGTTTTCTATCTGCATGTCTGTTCGCTAAAAATTGATTCTGATAAACAATTAGAATTAAGGTTCTGTTGCTGAACACTATGCAAAGAGTGCAAGTTAGTTGTCTTACTCAACTTTAATAATTGCAACTTGTTTCTCTGTTAAAAGGATGGGTTAGGTCCAAGGTATAATTCAAATTTTACACCTTTGCAATTTTTGTAGCAGAAATTGAACCAAGTAACCCATTGCTTGCAATGTGCTTTGCTAAGCAAAATAGTTGCCTGCATATAAATGGTGGTGGGTTTTGGGTTTTGTGGGTTTTTTTTTAGAATATGTCAATAATTTTATAAAAGACTCAATATAATAGCATGTTAAATTTTGGATACCAGTTGGACTAAGGGAAGAGAAGGAAGTACTCACATAAAAAGTCATAGAATATCTTTAATAGATTTCTTATTTAACCAATCTTTTGTATTTTTTTGCCATCTTTTTTTTTCTATCATGTAGGCAAGGCTTAAGGAAAAGGGGATGGGAAAACATTTTACACTATAAATTACATGCTGGTTTCTTGAGTTGATGACAAAAGTGTTAAACCCCATAATTAACAAGCAAAGGCTCAGCAGCATCCTGTCTGAGTACTTTGTTCTGAAGTGCATAAGCATTGCTGACCGTATTGGCTTGGGTAGTAGCTAGGACTTGCTGGATCAAGTGGAAATTTTGGGTTTAATTCATCTGTTGTTGGTATTCAATTCTTGCTTCCCTTCATGATAATGCTGGTCTCCAAGGGAAACTTGTGAAGGTGATTTTAAGTTCACAGAGGGGGATGTCAAGATGCATAGTGAAGAAATGTCAGTGAGGCTTAAGTAGTAAATTAATTGTTTAATCCAACAGCTCCTGTCTTCATTAGAGAGAAAACTAGCTTTGCTTTTTTCATCTGGAGGTTAAGAAGAGAATTTACTCCATAGTTGCTGAAACTTTCTGAAGGAGACTTGCTAATAACTTTAGAGTTTTTTTGATCAAGAATATGTGTTGTGCATATCAAGCTGAAAAGCTGAGTTCTGTGCTGAAATTTTTGTACATGAAAAGCCACCAAATCTCATGCTCTCAGCATTCACCTTTAGCCCTTGAAACATTGCCTACCACCTCAGACAATCTAACTCATCATTCTACCAGAAAACCACACCTGGTGGATGATATGGTGGAAAAGCGAACCCAGAAAGCAGACATCCACAAAACCTGATGAAGTTCAACAGAAATGTGGGAAGAAAAGAGTTGTAAAGAAAAATGATCCTGCAGGTATGAAATAATGAGGCAAGGAAGTGGAAAGGCGGTAACTTTAGTAAAAGAGAAATGAGGGCATGGTTAGAAAGGTTATTGAGGAAGTGGCAAAGAGATAACCAAGCATATTCTGTATTCCTTAAATTTCATGTCAAACACTAAATTTAATCCTATCTATAATGTGGTAGTAGAGATTAAAAAGTGGGAAAAAAACCCAAACAAAATCAGCAACAGTAATATCTCTGCAAGTTTTCTTTAAATCACATGGAATGAGAATACTGAATTAAATGCACAGTAATATTTATTACATTGTATAGAATATTACATAAATGTGGCTATTATAGTTCTGATACAAAAGCACAAAACTTTAATAAACATCTGCTTGAATAAATGAAGAATTGGTTCGTATTTATATATTTTCTGAAATATTGCTTTGTAAATTTGCACTCTGCAAAAAGCTTCATATCTAAATTATATCTTTTATTTTTTTAATTCAAATCTGATTTTCACCCTTTATTTCCAGAAGCGTTGTTTACTTTAGTCCAGCTTTGTGTCTCATTACAAGTTGGAACAACACAGGATCAGTCTGACCATGATCTACTGTCTAGATTCTAAGTTATTATGACAGTAACATAGTTCCTGTTTGTGATTATCAGGGTTTTATTAACTACAAGCAGATTTGAAGGGGGGTTTGTTTGTTTTACAGTACTCTTTTTAGAGGACAGTTTATTTCATAGTTGTTTGCAGTACATGCCTATAGGAATAGGAATATATTTTTTCATGGATTTATGAGATTTAAGTCTTAGATCTCAATTATAAACCTAAATTCCATTGCATTTTAGATCTCAGTTCCATTGCCTTCAGTTGAATCTGAACTAATCTGCAATTTCTTCCCTCAAAATACAGAGTGAAAAAAGTCTCTATGCAAAGCTTGGTTTAAGTGACTAGTCCTCCATTTCATAAAAATAACCTGGAGAGGAGCAGATGACTGAAATCTTATGCATGTTAACAAGGATGTTGACCTTTCACTTCCTTCTACCCCCAAAGCAGGAAGGGACTGCTTGCCTGGACATAGTGAAGAACATCAGGGATGGGCCTGAACTCTGGCCAAGTAAAGTATCAAAAATACTGAGCTGTGGTGTTCAGAAAAAGACTGACAGGTAAATGCACACTTTCAGTCTTTCATTGGATTAAGTCACAGATGTTAATATAGGGACTTCCACACTTATTTTTCTTTCACAGTTGTCATGGATGGAGTGATGCACTTTGCATACACTTCACTCATAAGAGACAAGCAACAATATACTCTATTGATACAAACTAGAGTTAATCAAGTTCAGTGGTAAATATGATGGTGGTTGAATAGGATTCAATAGCAAGGCACACATGATTATGCACTGCATGGAGGACAAGGTTAGATAAAACTCTCAGGGACACCCTACATTTGAGTCATGAGATTCAGAAAGGAGCCTCTTGCTTTCTAAACTCCTTCTCAGAGAGGAGTCTAGGTATAGTTGGATCCAGTCTTAGACTTGGTCAATGGTTTATGTCTAAAGGTTTATATGTGCACAATCAATCTTTTATATCACTTAGCTGGAAATTCAAATTTAGCATGCTATTAGTCACTTACTGAGAACCTGTTATGGCAAAGTATCTCAGCCTTAGGGAGTACCTCGAGTGACGTCCCTATTTAGGGGGAGATCCCAGCGTGCAGTCCACTGCCATACAGAAAAGCTCAGTGGGCTCTGGACCACCCACTATTTATGAAGTAAAATGATTGACTTATAGTCGTATTTATATATCAGGAATATGTCTGGGTTACTGTCCCAGACATCTCTTGCCTACCATGCTGCCATCCATTCCCCAAAGTCCACAGTAAGCTGGATGCAGCCATCATAGCACCTACTGGTGGTTATGGATTAAAGAGGGGTTAGCACATCATCACAGCTATGTACGACACTAGAGAAAAAAATCCTTGCAAATAGAAAAGTTTCTTTTTTAAAAAATATTTTGATTACATTTGTATTTGTAACCAGTTTTTTTGGGGGGTAACAGCTTTCTCATTTCCCATGCTGGATACTTTTGCTTTATTGTTGGGAGGTTTTTGGTTTGTTGATTTGGGTTTTTTTCCTTTTATTTTAGGCAGCAAAGACTTTATCAGGGATTAAATGATAACTTTAAATCAAATTTCCAATAAAAATATTAATTTGTAGTTAAATCCCTTGAGTATTTTTTTCTTGATGTTCTATTTTGACAACTCAACTTATGACACCTCAGTTTTCTGTTAGCTATAATACTAATTTTTTTCAGTTGGCAAATAACTTCTACACAAAAATGGCATTGCATTTTCATTGATACACAAGGTTGTATACTTCCTGAAGAAAGTAACAAACATCAGGTTGTTGTGTTTTCTTTTTCCTTTTAGTGTTCTCCAAACTTGCCAATATATGGGTATAACAACCAGTGAGACATGACAAAAAATGGTATAAAAATATAGAAGGATATTAATATAGAAGAGGTTAATACATAATTATTAAAATGTTCTCTTGCAAAACACTAGATAAATCAAAGAAAATTCTCTAGCTTAAACAGCAGTAGCACAGGGACAGTAATTCCTTGACATATACAGATGCATTTTTTGTATATCTGATCAAAATATTTAATAAGTTTTAGTTCTGGTAATATTTATAAGCAGTATCTGAGTGCGGAGATTTGGAGAACTGATGTGTTTTCAAAGAATTTTAGTGTAATTTTTCTGTCCTAGAATTTTCTGAGTATCTATACTAAACATCTTAATATACTTTAATATGAAAGTTAATTAGAATTATACTTGTGAATATAGTTTGATCAATTTTATGAAGTTTGTTTTGAAGCTCATTAAAATGTAGGTTTTAATATATTTTAACAAGTATGTCCCATCTTCAATACTTTCCACCTGTGTAAGGAAATTATATTTTATGTAGATACTAACTTACAAAACCATGTTTCGATATCTTTCTAGTTGTCATCACGCATTCTGTTGCTTAGATATAATTTCAAATGTATAAAGTAACTGCTGCACTATATTTTTATTTCTGCCATATTTTTTAAACAAAATAAAAAAGTAGCAAATTAGTCATTGGCTACATAAATGAATGAAGACACTTTTATAATTAATCTGTAAGAGTCACCAGAAACAGGATCATATCTGTGAAAGTCAGAAGTTTTTCTTTCATTATTTAAAGTTTTCTGAAAAACCTTTGAATTTAAGTACACTCAGCTGTTTGAAGGTTTTTAAGGACACTTGGACTAGTCTTTTGCCCTGAGATTTCCAGAATAAATTGAGTTGTTGTCCAATTAGTGAACATAGTCCACAGGTTTGGGCAAAAGACTGATTTTTATTCTCCCCATTAATAAAGTATATTTATTACATTTTCAGGGGTTTCTTTCAGTTTGCTTTATTGGTTTTGGTTTTAGATTTTATTTTGTAAATTTGTTATATGGAGCAAAAAAAATTGTGGATTTGTAAAAAACATATATTCCCTTAAAAAAACTCCAAACCTGTAAAAAACACCTCTATTGGTTTTGTTTTGCTGTGCATTTCTAGGTTATGTGAGCAATTCCCTTGCATTTTCCTTATGTATGCTTGCTCCTAATTATTCAAAGTTAAATCAAGGAGTATTTGAGTAAGAGAAAAACTACACTGAATTTATGACAAATGAGGACATTTTTTGATGCTTGCTAAAGAAGTAGTATAATACTGAAAGATGATTTTGGATTGATAAACAGTTTTCCATGTGAAATAAATTTCTATTAAAAAGCTTATGTAGAGAAGGGCTGCTCCATGATCTTGCCAGGTACAGAGGTGAAGCTGACTCATCTGTAATTTCCAAATCTTCCTTATTTCCCTTTTCAAAAATGGACTTTTGTTTCCCCTTTTCCAGAGGAATTAAAGTAATCATGTTCTAACACTTGTCATCAGTTGGTCTCATGAGAATTCATCTGTGAGACTGGATTTTCAATTCATGTTTTCTGAACATTAGCTTAACTCTGTGTTTATTTGCTCTAGATTTTAACTGGTGTAGATTTTTAGCAATTCTGAATGATTCATTAATCCCTTCAATAATACATTATTCTAGCATCTTCACATGCTAGAACTTTTCCACTTTTCCTATGCTTGGACTGCTATGGAGTCCATCTCCATTTCTTCATGGCCTCTCATGCCTTTATTTTGATTTATTTTGACTACTCATCTCCACAAATTGTCACATTTTAGTATCATTCAGTGATGTTCTATCCACAGCTTACATTGCATTTCTCTTTGCTGCTTGACACAGGCATTAATAGATGTTTTAGAGAATTGTATCTAAATACCAAAGAAAAAGAACGTGAACTTTGAAAGAAAAGAATACACTTCTTCATGAAGATGTTCTGTTGATCCTTTAAAAGAAAAATAAATTAAGATCCTAGAAGATATACATAAAATGTTGACATAGAAAGCATAAATTTCTTTGTGGACAATACACATCTCTCAGAGCAATCTTTGTTTCCTTTTTATAACTGTACCTGTGCTGTTTCAGGTTCTCTTCTAAGTTTCTGGAAATTAGAAATTTGCTATGGGAAGTAAAAATAAAGAAAATTACTGATATCTTCAGAAATATGCAGGAATGGACTGAATATTATATACTAGGTGCTTCAAATCATAAGTATTTTCTTTGGGTTTTTGTTTTTCTACCTTTCCTTCTTTCCTCATGTCTCTTCCTGCATTCCTAGTTTCTAGTTGCACACTATTTGTGCTTGTTTTCTGCTCTCATCTGCATTTCTGTCTCTACATAATGCCTGATATATATATTTTTTACCTCTTTATGTCCCCAGCTCTCTGTCTATTGTACTGGTGACTGCACCATGTGTACTGATTTGGAATTGGTCACAGCCCGTTTCTGAGGGAACAGGAAAGAAAAAAAATCCCCTCATATATATGATTTTTGCTATTTTTAAGAGGTTTTTTTTCTGTTTATGTGTCTGTAGTCGTAAGTTCTGTTTCCTTGGTTTTATATATATACGTATGCCTCCAAGTTATAAATTTATTCAAGAACTATTTAGATAGCTTCTCTACTTTGAGAACAATACCTGAGTTTTCTTCCTGAAAAGTCAGGTGTGTATTTTTCTCTTGAGAAAGTGACACAAATATGAATATGCTAATTATTTCAGTATAAGTGGAACTACTGATTGTAAGTAGACATTTTCAAAGGCCTCGTTTCCTTAGAAGAAAATAAAAGAACATTCTGACAGTGATTGTTTAAAAATGATACAGGCTGCTTGTGAGTGTGACTGATATGCCTTTAGTATTGAAATTACCTCAGATTATGCTGTATCTCATAATGCTTTCATATCAAATGCAAACTTTCATAACTGATAATAAGATGCAATCTAAAATTATTCAACTACTTTAAAAATACATTTACAAAAACCTTTTAAAAAAACTTGAAAAAAACCTCCCCAGGAAAACATGTTTAAAAGCTGTTCATTGATTCATTGATACAGAACAATATTTATGTAGACTGATCTTACACTTTTTGGAAGTTGGTGATATAATTTGCTTTTCTGTTGTTTCAATAGAAGTAGACAGATAGATGTTATGTATCCAGATGGGCAGGCATGTAGAATAGGAAGGAAACTGGAATGGTAATTGAAACAGATTAGTCCTAAAAATACCAAATATTGTACAGAACATATATAAACCCAAACATCACTTCAGCAAGATCCACTACTGAGGCTCCAAGCTGAATATAAACTTAATACCATGGGAGAATAAATTTCAATTTCAAGCATTTATGGTGGGCTGACCTTGACCAGCTGCCAGACCCCCTACTCAGTCACTTTCTTCCTTTTCTCTACCCCCAACAAGACAGGGCTACGAAATAAGATAGCAAATTTTGTGCACCAGTTACCATCACAGGTGAAACCGACTTGAGTAGGGAAGGGAAAGATTAATTTATTGCTGATTGAAAATAGAGTTGGAAGATGAGAAACAAAGACAACTAAACCACTTTCACACACCTGCATACACACCCACACCCTTCTTCCCAGGCTCTGCTTTACTCCTTTGTTCCCAACTCCTGTACCTTCTCCTCCCCAAGTGGTACAAGGTATGGGGAATGGGGGCAGTCCATAACATCTTAGGATTGACAGCGGATGAGAAGGATTGAAAATAGAGTTGGAAGATGAGAAACAAAGACAACTAAACCACTTTCACACACCTGCATACACACCCACACCCTTCTTCCCAGGCTCTGCTTTACTCCTTTGTTCCCAACTCCTGTACCTTCTCCTCCCCAAGTGGTACAAGGTATGGGGAATGGGGGCAGTCCATAACATCTTAGGATTGACAGCGGATGAGAAGGTCACTATGAGCCAGCAGTGTGCACTAGCAGCCCAGAAAGCCAATTGAATCCTGGGCTACATCAAAAGGAGTGTGGCCAGCAGGTCAAAAAAAGTGATTCTTCCCCTCTATTCTGCTCTCATGAGACCCCACCTGGAATACTGCGTGCGGTTCTGGTGCCATCA
>NW_008651981.1:37139-38285 GCF_000695815.1 Acanthisitta chloris
CAGAAGAGGGCCGCAGTGTTGATAAGAGGACTGGAGCATGTCCCCTGTGAAGACAGGCTGAGGAAGTTGGGTCTCTTCAGCTGAAGAAGAGAAGACTGCATGGAGATCTCAGCAACTTTTCAATATCTGAAGGGGCCTACAAGGGAGCCAGAGAGGGACTCTGTTAGGAACTGCAATGATAGGACAAGGGGTAATGGATTCAAACTGAAAGAAGGGAAGTTTAGGTTAGATGTGAGAAAAAAGTTTTGTACTATAAGGATGGTGAGACATTGGAACAGGCTGCCCAGGGCAGTGGTGGCTGCCCTGACCCTGGTGGTGTTCAAGACCAGGCTGGATGAAACCTGAGCACCCTGATCTAGTGAGGTGTCCCTGCTCATGGCATGGAGGGCTGGGACTAGATGATTTGTAAGGTTCATTTCAACCCTTAAATTCTATGGTTCTTTCATCACTGATGTTAGCGTCTGCATGGTTGTTTCTCCCACCTTTTTACCTCTCATGCATCTTTCTCAACTGCTGCATGGCAGTTTTTACCCTTTATTAAATACGTTATTCCAGAGATAACCTATTACCAAAAACCTTGCTAAGTAAACCCAACGCACATTGATAGTTCATGCTGTTATGTCTTTTAGAGATCATTGCAAGCAGAATAGTCCAGCAACTGACCTTACAAGTAATTGAGGTTTTAGTTGTATTAAAGTTTGAAAACTGAGTGTCTTAACCAACCAAGACCTAACTTGCAGTCAACATCTTTCAAATGGAGGTCTTCCTAGGTTTCCGTCCTTTAGAGTAAACCATCCTACTGGGACAGGAAACTATAGTGTGTTTCAGGAGTCTCCATGGTGTGAGCAATCAAGACAAAGGTTTTGGGGATTTATTTCTGAGTTCATATATTCTGCAGTTATTTTAGACACTTATGAAAATCAATTAAAAGCCATAATGCTGAGAAATAACTTGAACTACATTATCAAAGTGTTCTGTTGCTACAATAGAGCCTAACTGCTTTAATTTTTACCTGCTTTTGTTCCTTCTGAAGAAACTATAGAAGTATGTGGTGGTTCCATGTTGTAAGCCCATACATGTTTCAAGGCAAAATAGAAAAAAAATAGTTTCAGTTTGGATGATGAAATGGAAATATACATTAAAAGA
>NW_008651982.1:0-554 GCF_000695815.1 Acanthisitta chloris
ACCCCAAAACCCCACGGTGTTCCTCATACCCCCTCGGAACAGCCCCGGGATGCCCCAGAACCCCTCAGGGACCCTCCAGGACCTCTCAGGCCTCCCCCCGCCCGAGGACCCCCAGACCGTCTTGGTACTCCCCAGAGAACCTCAGGAACCCTCTAAACCCCCACAGGACCTCCCAGGCTCCCCTACTGCCCCTCAGCACCCTCCAGGAATCCGCTGGGACACCCCAAATACCCCTCAGGCTTCCACCAGGACTCCCTAAACCTCCCTGGTACCGCACAAAGCCCCTCAAAGACTCCTGGGACACCCCAGAGGGCCCTCCAGGATCTCTTCTGGACCCGTCTCAGGACCCCCTAAACCCCCCGGCACACCTCAAATCCCCTCAGAACACCCTAAAATCCTCCCGGGGATCCTCCAGTCTCTCCCCCCGAACCCCTGGGGACTCCCCTCGGGAATCACCCACCGCTTCGACCCCTCCGGGACACCCCAAATCCCGCCCAGACCCCAACACCACGAACACACGAGTGCCCCACGCCAGGACCCCCCGGACCGCTCGT
>NW_008651983.1:0-211 GCF_000695815.1 Acanthisitta chloris
TCCAGGTTCTAATCCAGGTTCTGACCCAGCTCCCATGTGTGGTGCTCCCTGTACACACCAGGGACAGCAGTGTCACCATGGGGTCACCAGTGTCACCCCAGGGGCATCATAGGGTCACCAGTGTCCCCCCACCCAGGTGAGATCAGCTTGGGGCACTCCAGGTTCTAATCCAGGTTCTAATCCAGGTTCTGCTCCAGCTCCCACGTGTTGT
>NW_008651984.1:0-22541 GCF_000695815.1 Acanthisitta chloris
TGGCGGGCCGGGCCGCGCTGCCCCGCTCCGTGTGGGTGCTGTGGGTTGTGCCCTGCTGGGCTGGAGTGAACGCTCGCAGCGGGGTGCGCGCTGAGGCTTTGCATACATACCTCCGTACATACGCCTATGTGTGCACATATATGTGCCTATTTCCTCGTATGCAAATCCGTGAACTTCAAGTAGATGTTTTTAGACCTGTCTTTGTGGGGGTATTGGAAGCCCTGTCTGTACCATTGGCCTCTTTTGCAAAGCATTTCGGCCTTTGCTCTGTTGAAGGTGTCTTCCTCTTTTCATAGCTTTCCTCTGGACTGTAGATTTTCACGTATATTCTTAGGTGAAATTGAGCTTTGAGCATAGAAAAAGCAATCATTTCAGTTTCCGTGGTGTTATAAAAAGGTTGTTATCTGTTCAATATTCCCTTGTAATTTCTTCTTTCTGTCTTTGATCTTAACACATCTTTCCAGGTGATTACCAGTAGAAGTTTATGGTGCCTTACTGGACTAGAGATGAGATGCAAGACTGTGGAGAGAGGTTCTCACATGGACATGGACTAGGACCAGCTCTGGTCCTGCCACCTGTTTCTGGCAGTTTAAGTGATTTAGAATGTTCTGCTGGGATCCTGTCCCATGCCTGTACTAGCATATCAACTTCTGGCCCAAGTGCTGGGCTTGGCACAGGGGAAGAAGTGGGATGCCATGAACTAGACAAATTAGGCAGCTGTGAAATTATTTTTTTACATCTCTTAGTCTTGTGATTGATTTATCTGTGTGCTAAAGTTCTCAGTGTGCAGGTATTTCTTCATTTCTGGTGTTAAGAGGTCTGGGAGATCTTGAATGTTAGGTTCTATGTCTTTTATATTCACACTGAGTCCTGCAGTTCAGGGAAAGCCCTGCTGTGGTGGTTCTGTGTGGACTTGTGGAGCTTGTCCTTGTCTGTCTGTGCATGGGCTAGCAAGGTGCTGGAGCCCTACAGGTGTGGACAGACACAGCCAAGCTCACTCTGCAGAAGTAGAGTGAAGACTCTTCCAGTGCTGAGAAAGTGTCTGATATACTGGAAGAGAGTATAGTCACTGCCTTAGACCTTGATCTGAGTTAACACTCACTCTGCACCAGAGTTGATCCCCTGGTAGAGGGCTTGGTTAATCCACAAATCCAGGTAATCTGCCCATACAGAGCTTCCTATTTTTTTCCCCTTTTTTCCTTCTCTCCCATATCCCCATGTCTTTGAGTTGGTAAGTATTGCTGATTAAAGCCCATTTTACAAGTTAGGCTACTGGTCTGAGGCTGTCCACCTGGTTTGAATTGCTGACGGCTACTGTCCTGCCTCTCACCCTTACCCACCCTTCCTGGTACTCTGTGCTTTCCTGTCCCCTTTCTTGCTTGTTTGGCCTTTGTATGCTAAGCTGTCAGAAAAATAACTCATTTAAAATACAGCTAGTGAAAACATCCCTGTGAAGAGTCCAATATGCAAATGGAAGGCACTGGGGACTATGTAAAGGAGTGGTTAGATAGACTGCAGCAGAAGACATAAATTGCAATTTGGTGAGAATATATAAATATATGTCCAATTTAAATCAGTTAAATGGATGCCTACATGTTTTGTGAATCTGGTACTAATGATTTGCATGTATTTAAAGGAGAGATCATCTGGAGCAGGAGTTTTTTAGGTCTGGGCTGTTCTGTCATCTGAGGGAAGATCTTGCATATCTTGTCTAATGCAATGCTACACAGCAGATCTCTTCAGTCATTGAACCATGAACCACATCCAGATATGGACTTGAAAGTGTCAGGAAAATTATTATAATATAGTGTTTTTATTTGTGTCTGTATTAGCAACTGATTTGGCAAAATAAGAGAATAAGTAGTTCGGAGTAGATAGTATGGAGGCTCCAAATTAAAATAGATTAGATATCCTGAGTTGGAAGGGACCCATGAAGATCATAGAATCCAGCTCTTGGCCCTGCTTAGGACAGCCCTAAGAATCACACCATGTGCCTGAGAGTGTTGTCCAAACCCTTCTTGAACTCTGTCAGGCTTGGTGCTATGACCACTTCCCTGGGGAGCCTGTTCATGTGCCCAAACACCCTCTGAGTGAAGCACCTTTTCCTGATATCCAACCTAAGCCTCCCATCACACAATTACTGATCTGCTCCTGGGGAAATTACACAATTACTGATCTGCTCCTGGGGAAGGCTGATGAGTTTTTCCTTACCACTATTCTGTCAAAGCCATTCTGTGACCAGAAAAATGTGCCTGAGGGGTCTGTGCTGCTGTTTGTGCTGGGAAAAACAGGTGAACTTGAGTGAGGGTACCAGGGCAAGCAGCTAGAGGTAATAATTTTGGAAAAGCATACTCAATTATGTCCTTGTTTGCAACATAACCTGGTCTGTTCCTTTCAGACCTATCAAAGCATGTTTCAGTTTTTATTATCAGAATTGTACATGAACTGAAAAGGGAATACTGTATTTTGGATAGGAAGTTCATGGAGATGGCTTTTCAAGAAGTTCTGATACACGAAGTTTGTTACATATTTCAGGGGAAAACGGAGAGGATAAAGGAGGAATATACAAGCTTGTTGGGCAGTAGGTAGGTGAGGCACAGAGTAGCTAAGGTCTCCTTGATGAGGTCCAGGAGGAGCTCTGCAACAATAACCACTGCTTTGCCCATCTTGGCCTTCCAGTTTGTATTGTAGCTAGATGTCATCTAGGAATGCCCTATCTTCATATCTTATTGTATCTAATCTTTGTGCCTGACCAAATGTCATTTTCTGTGTGAGAAAGCAAGTCTGGTATAACATATGTAAACTTAATTTTTTCTTTGCCTGCTCCCTGGTTCTAGTCAAGAGAGAACTGTCTCTGTTAGTTACAGCTTTGAAGTTTGTACTTTTTCAAATTGGCCTTGTTTCCTGTTTATAATTTTGTTATTTGGTATTTTTAAAGAAAACTTTGAAGTTTACATGTCCTCTAAAACACTTTGGCTGTTTTTTTTTTTTTGAAGGCAAATAGTTCTTTTGTTTTGTCCTTATCTTGGTTTCTTCTGGGATTAGGAAGGAGGAATTGTGTTTTAGGTGAATGTAGTCTGTGTTTCTTTAAAACAATACAAGAAGCTCTCCAGATAATTTGTATTGCATTCCACAGAGAAATGCTTTTAAGGGAGCACTTAAAAACTGATGATTATGGGAAGTTACATGCTTGTCTCAGTGTCTTGACAAATATGAACATACTGCATGGCAGCATATTGCTCCTGCAGATTTAAGATGATTAGCACCATAAGAAATAAGGCTTAACTGAAATTGGTAATGATTTTTTTTGGTTATATTTGTTGTTTGCTTTACTTGCATTCAGCCTTCTCTCTTTTTTTTTTCCTTTTTCCCAGTAGGTGCCTGCCAAAAGGTGCTGATAGGAGAAGCATGACTTGCACTTCAGAGCTGCTACTCTCTACCCTGCTCCTTTTGACATTATGCATTTGGTAGAGGGATTTTATTGACCAGGATATCAAGTAGCATATTAGGGATGAATAAGAAAGCCTTAAGTTATGCTCACCGTCCCAGAGGAGAATTTGGCCATTTTTTTAAAGCGCTTTATATGGGCCACAGCTTATTAAAAAAAGCTATTTTAGGTGCTGTTGCGTTTAAGTACTATGTGATTTTTTTTTTTTGTCTTTAAGCCAGGCTGCCCTAATTACTGTGTTGTACTGCTTTAATATAGGAGGGAAATTTTTTTTTTATCTTTAAGCCAGGCTGCCCTAATTACTCTGTTGTACTGCTTTAATATAGGAGGGAAAAAAATGACTGTAATTTTGAAAGTGTTCAAAAGTACCTTAAATACTTTGTGCAGTATAAAACTGTGTGGGAATCTGGAGTGTTGAGACAGCGAGTGTTTTAATATGAAATGAGCAATCTTCCACTTCCAGTGATCCTAAAACCTTTTACTTTTTCAGTTCTACATATTCTCTAGTTTGTAGGTTGTTTAAGGCCATGGGGAATTAAAGATATTTCACAACTCTGAAAATCTTCATCAGTTTATGAATCTTACTGGAGGCAGGAAAAAGATGAAACAATTGAAAAGTGACTTAGCATGTGAATTGATATTCCTTATGAATGTTAGGTAGAATGTAGACTTGTAGGCAGAGAGTCAGAGAATTTGTGAGTATGTGTAGCTGAGGGAAGATTGGAGAGATCTGTGTGTTATTTCAGTATCTTCAGGAGAGTCAGCTGTGCCCTCAGTTGCCTGTGCATAACTCTGTTTGGTTTTACAGGGAGGTGCCTTCCAATTTTAAAGAAGCTTTATTTTTATAGCACATAAATGCTTTAGACAACTCTGAGTAATGTGATTGCCACATTCCTTAAATCTGGCTAATCTGAAAGTTGCCAAATCAATTTTGGCTTGAGTATTGTGTCAGACAGACAAAGAAGACTTTGTTCTTTAATCTGATTTTCAGCCTTATTATGTGATTTTGGTTCTACTTTACTTTTAAGAAGAATATTTTGTGTAGTTTTTAGTCATAAAAGCTTGTGATGGTTTCAGGAAGTTAAGTGCAGAAAGCTTCACACACTGAGAGATCTGAGTGGATGATCTGAGTTAATCAGATCCTTCAAAAGTAGCTAATTGCCCTGAAACTGCTCCTTTCACCTCATCACCTTTAAAATTGCCATACTGTTTTGCAAAACAGTAAGAATGAAGATTTACATGCAGCTTTCTGTAGCTGGTGCCAGAGACAGCATAAAGCAGTTAAACATGCTGATTGGAAAAATGTGAGTAAAGAAGAAGCAGAAGTCTTAAGACTAGTTTATGGTCCAGAAGTGTGAGTCCAAGCTGTTTCTGCTTGGTTCAGGATCCTACTTTGCCTTTATGTCAGGAATTTTCTTGTCAGAGTCACTGCCTACATAGATATGACCTCCTTAGGACAGTGTCTTGTCTCGCACACCTGGCCTGTTTGCACCAGTTCCTGGCTGCATGGCCATGCCTTCTGCTGCTTGATAATTGGTCAGCTGTTCCATAATTGTAGAGAGCTAATTCCTGCAGATACTGCTGCTGTAAAGTGCTTTCACAACATCTCTGACTTTTGAATATAGCTTAACAAAACTTTATTTTTCTTTTCCATCTGGGAAGGGTGGGAAGGAGTAAAGAATTTTGTAGCTTAGTTTCTCAGTTCTGTAGTCTAAGAAAAGGCAGTGGAGGTAACAACTGTTGTTTAGTAACATCAGATGTCTAAATGGCAGTGGCAAAATTTTTGGCAAAAATGTGGGTATTTGTATACCTCATGTTCACTAGACAAAAACCCAGGAATATAAATTAAAACTGTGGAAAGAGTTTAATGTTAATTTTGCTGCATAAAAGCATATAAAGTCAAGTTTCCACAAAGTTCTAGACTTTTCAGGTTAAGAAGTGTTTTATTAGAAATGCAGAGGTTTCAAATGATCATTAAAATGAACTACAGATATTTTTGCATTAATATTTAAACTTCAAAGATCTGTTCTAATTGAACAGGATGAAACCTGTTTCCTAAACCAAGTGTTACTTTCTCTTTAAAGAATATTGATAAAACAAAACCTTGAATTTGATATGACAAATGCAGCCTTGAGCTGTGCTTGCATTTCCAGGCATTGCTTTTGCTCATACTAACTCGGGATACACTTGAATTTTCAGTGGTGGCTAATAACTTCTCATGCTTAATGGTGCCTTTCATCTGGTGTGATACACAATGTTTAGTTTTTCTGTTTTATGTGTTCTTATGTGCATTTTGTATTATTAGTCATGAAATTTAACCCCTTAAGGTCTTGCAGTGCTGTTGCTTCCTGTTTTGAGGAAGAAAAATTGCTGTTTATGAGGTTTGTTCTAGAATTTGATCCAAGTGTCTTTGTAGCTCATATGGAAAGTGATTTCTCACATTCTTCTGTATGAGAATAATAATATAAGGGATAAGCTGTTAATAGCTAAAATTCAGGCTTTCTTCACATTCACTATAAACAAAATATCCAGTTTATTTGGTTATACATTACATTGTTCAAAATACTCTTTGTTGGTTTTTTTCTTAGAAATGGATGATGAAGACTGTGAAAGAAGAAGAATGGAGTGTTTGGATGAAATGTCCAATCTTGAGAAACAATTTACAGACCTTAAAGATCAGTAAGTATTTTAGTGTTTTAAGTGCCTCATTTGAGGATGCATTCCATGAAAATCCTGGAGCACAAGTCCTATGATGAGTGGTTGAGGGAGCTGGGAATGTTTAGCCTGGAGAAAAGGAGGTCAGGGGAGACTTTATCACTCTCTTCAGCTACCTGAAAGGAGGTTGTAACGAGGAGGGGTCACTCTGTTCTCCCAGGTAACATGCAATAGGACAAGAGGAAATGGCTTCAAGTTGTGTCAAGGGGGTTTAGATGGGATATGAGGAAAAATTTCTTCACTGAAAGTCTTGTCAAACATAGGAACCGGCTGCCCGGAGAAGTGATGGAATCACTGTCCCTGAAAGTGTTCAAAAATGTGTAGATATGGTGCTTAGAGACACAGTTTAGTAGTGGACCTGGCAGTCTTAGGTTAGTGGTTGGACTCTGATTTTAGAGGTCTTTTCTAACCAATAAATCTATGATGCAAAAAACTGTAATACAAATGGGAATCACTGATGAGAAACACCTGGTGTGTTTCTAACACTAAGAGTTTGTACATGTTTGTTTTAATTTTACAGCTTTTGATTGTGGGGTGCAAGGTGAAAAATGAGAACAGGAAAAGTTGATTATATTGATGATTCTAACACTGAACACTATATTTATCAGTTACAGTAAGTGGAGTTTTATTGAGATTGAAGTACTTGTAATTGCTATTACATTAAAGTCTTCAAAATGCAAGCAGATTTCTTTATTTTCTGCTAGCAAATACCAGCTTTTATAGAAGGACTGAATTTTAGGCAAAATAAAAATATTTTAAATACACTTCCTTTTGGCAGGAATGGAAGATGCGAATTAGAAATTATCCTGTGATAGTATGTAATATGTGGGTTTTCACAGGAGATGAAATGAGGGTTGCTTCAATAAGAGCCTGCATCTCTTTTTCCCTTGGTTTGTGGTAGGGTGGGAGCAGATAAGTGAACACAAAAGTGAATGGTTGTTTCTATCCACAAAATGCCTGTGTCTCTCTCTTGACATAAGCCAATTTGTTCCTGTGTACTGTAGCACCTCTGTGTTCTCTTCCATGTTGATTCACATCCTACTCCATCTTAATCCTGTTAACAGATGTGCAGTTTTTTTTCTTCTCCTTCCTTAGAGATGAAGATACATTTCATGTTATCTTGGTTTTCTACACTTCTGGTTGTTTGCAATGATTTCCTGGAAAGGCTTAATAGACATGATATATTGTTCAGAAGGAAAATATGTACTGGGAAGTTCAAATCCTAACAAATCTTCACTTTGCTTCAGTGTTTCATAACATTAACAAAGGGATGCAGAATAGTTCTTTTAAAAATATTACTAACTTGCTTGCTTTTAAATAAAATACGTATTATTATTTCTATTATTTTAAGACTTTACAAGGAAAGATTAAGCCAAGTGGATGCAAAACTGCAAGAGGTCATAGCTGGAAAAGCACCTGAATATTTAGAACCATTGGCAGCTTTACAAGAAAATATGCAAATCCGTACCAAGGTGGCAGGTAGGCATGTAAAATGAGTATTCTGCTTCAAAGTATAAACTTGCTATGTATTTTAAGGTCAATCTTCTTTTTTTCTTTAGAATAGTTAATGGAGCATGTTTTAAAGTTAGAAATAATGTGTAATAATTTAAAATTTCAAGTAGTTTTCAGTCGAATAGGTGGCTTACCTCACTCCATAAGTTCACATCACACTAAAAATACGACTTTTTTTCATGTTTCATTTAATAACTGCCTGTCTTTGTGTAGTAAGCACAAAATTACTGAGTTAAAACCTAGTAATTTTTATTAGTCAGAAGATTTGAGATCAAGTTTACGCAGTGGTCACCACTGAAGAGATATGTAGGTGCTACCTCATGAAGTACTTGCCAGGTCATCTTCGATCATGTGGTTTTTTGTACAAGAGCAGGAAAATGCTCTTGTAGTTTGTGTCATCCTCGTGTTCCATCTAGGGAAGGAGAAAAACTTCTTGTCCTTAGCAGTTTTTATCTAAGTTGAATTTTAATTATTAAGACTAATGTTTAGATAGGCTTTTATGCTCATAGATGAAGAAGGCAAGAACTTTTATCTTCTTGCAGTATACAACCATATAATGGTATGGAATGGTGGTATTATAGGAAGACAAAGTTCTGTACTTTCCTATTGTACATTTGTTTCATGTTATAGCTTGACTCCTTTAGGAGTAATTCAGCTGTCTAAAGGTTACCTAACACAGGGTGTCAGAGAGCCAAAAGGCAAACAGTTGGGCTCTTTCTGTTTGAGAGCCTTGACAGAAGTGGGTAGTAGCAGGACTTAAGCTCTAGCAGGTAACCCATAATGACCTACTCTTACCTGAGAGAGGGGAAGAACGGGTGAAAAAATCCCAGGGCTAAACTTTGGATATAATTGCATCTGTGGTAAAAAAGAAATTGTATTCCTCTGCTCTCTAAGGCACTAGTCAAACAAAATATGGGTCTTGACTATTTAAGCAAGTCAAAAATACAGCTAGAACTGTTCAGACCTATATTGCTGAATTTCAGGCAAATAAACAATGACCTAGTTATGCCAGTCAGCCATAAATATTAAAAAAGAAAAAGCCAGCATAACATAGCAATGTAAGAAGAGACCATTTTGAATTCTAAATCAAAAGTGACTTCACGGCGGAAAGATGATTGATGTAATAACTTGTGGTTTGTTTTTCAGAGGAGTTGCTAGTAGTAGTATTGTTCCTCTTGTACTGTATTAATTTCTAGTCAACTGAAATCTAAAGGAAGTTGGTTTTAGAAGTTCTTCAGTTTCATTGTTGGGACTTGCAGGCAGTCTTAAAAGAGAATGCTGATATTAGATATCAGCTAAAGAAACTAACATTGCTATAATTTGTGTGATTACAGGTATCTATAGAGAGCTTTGCCTGGAATCTGTGAAAAACAAGTACGAATGTGAAATTCAAGCCTCTCGACAGCACTGTGAGGTTGTGCCAGATATTTCAGATTGATAGTTAATCTCATGTAACTTTACTGTCTATCATGCTTTTCAGGTTCAGTGCATGTTTTTATTATTGCAGTTATTTGCTATTTGAATACAATTGCTATGTGGTACTTAAGCCCATGTAAAAGATTATTCAAAGCATCTAAAAATTAGCTTCTTATGAGCTTGGCTTTGCATGTATAAATATAGTTAAGGCTTTTTAGTTTTCATTAGCAGGTTCTTATTAATAGATTCCCACATGACTTGTTTACCTTTGTTATAAAATGATTACCAAAAAAGTAACTCAGATAGCTGACATAATTTTAGCAAAAACCATCCTGGATTTTAGTAACAACAACAGAGTCTTTTCAAGATGCCTTGGACAGCTTGTGATAGAGTTGTTGTTTCAAAAGCAGTTACAAGAAAAATGTTTCTCTCCTTGAACATAAAAATTCCAGTTGAAGCATCTAAATGCTCAATACTGTAGTACAAATACTCAAGTATGTGTGTGTCCAATGTTGTAACAAAACTGCTTAGATCCTGAGATTTTCATCACAGTACTCCTTAACCCCCATACAGTTGTTTAAAGGTGTTTTCTTCTGAGTGGTTCACCATATTCCTGAAGTCTGTAGCTCCTACTATTCAATAAAGCAAGAATGCGCATGCATACTTCAAATAAACTTTCCATTTTCTTGATGCCTTGGGAAAGAATTTGGTATAATGAAGGGCTGCTCGTTACTGGCTGTCCTTGCTGCCATGAATACTCTTGAGGGTGGACAGAATCCTGTAAGGTTTGCAGGGTTTCTCATCTGTGATTTGGCGATGTGTTATTCCTCTTTAAGGTGGTTCTTGTCCCTAGTTTTGCTATTATGCCTACTGTGAACCTTTCAGAATTCAAATATGCACCATCCAATAAGACCCTCTTGTGAGGAAAAGCTCTTTAAAGTCAGCAATGCTGCTGGTAGAATCACTGTTCCGCTCATGGAATACAGTCATTCAGCAAGAATTCCTCTGATTCCTGTAATGGCTTTTCACACCTTATTTGTCACCAAATTCTTGAAGCAGAACAGATGTCTAAATACAAACTATTTAATTTTAAAAAGGTCTCAGAACAGATAACACTCATTTGGCATTTCAGGTATATATGAAGAGGCTTCCACCTTTTAAATTCCACTGTGAAGTGGATTGACCCTGGCTGGATGCCAGGCGTCCACCAAAGCCACTCCATCACTCCAGTCTGCCAATGGACAAGGGAGAGAAAATACAATGAAAGTTCATGACTTGAGATGAGGGCAGGGAGAGATCACTCACAGACTCAGCTTGGTGAAATTAAGTGATTTTAATACTAACAAAATCAGAACAGGCTAATGAGAAATAAGACAGACCTTAAAAGTATGTTTCCCTGTCATGGTTTAACCCCAGCCAGCAGCCAAGAGCCACGCAGCTGCTCACACTCCCTCCTCCTTCCCCCTTTCCCCCCCGGAATGGGGAGGAGAAATTAAAATAAAATATGTAGGTTGAGATAAGAACAGTTTAAGAACATAATAAAGAATGAGCTAAAATGCTAATGGATAATAAAAAGGAAGTGAAAAGGAAAAAACCCAACAAAACAAAATCAGTGATGCACAATACAATTGCTCACCTCCCGCAGATTGACGCAACCCAGTACCTCCCTCTGGATTGGCTCCCCTTCCTGCTTATATGCTGGGGATGATGTGCCATGGTATGGAATAACCCTTTGGCTAGGTCCAGCTATGCTCCCTCCCAGTTTCTCTTGTGTACCTTCTCACTGGCAGAGCATGAGACACAAGAACGAAAATGTCCTTGATTTAAGATAAACACAACTTAGCAGAAACCAAAACATCAGTGTGTTATCAACATTGTCCTCACCCTGAATCCAAACACTGCACTGTACCAGCTCCAGAGAAGGAAAAAAAAATAAATTAACTCCATCCTGGTTGAAACCAGCACCTTCCCCCACACATCCCTCCTTCCCAATTCTACCTCCTCCCCCTCAGTGGCACAGGGAGACAGAGAGTAGGGGCTGCAGTCAGTTCATCACATGCTGTTTCTGCCACCTGCTCCAGCGTGGGGTGTCCCACAGCAGACAGCTCTCCAATATGGGTCCCTCCCATGGGCTACAGTTTTCTACAAACTGCTGCTGTGTGGGTGAGACTTCACAGGATGCGACCCACTCCCTCTGGAAGAGCCTGCTCCAGGGTGGGTCGCCCACAGGATAGCAAGTCCTGCCAGGAAACCTGCTCTAGCAGGGACTCCTGTGGAGGCAGGTGTGCAGGTCCCTGTGAGAAACACAGGCTTCTCACAGGTTCACAGCCTCCTTTGGGCATCTACCTGCTCTGAAGTGGGTGTCCTCCATGGGCTAGGGATGGATCTCTGCACCCCATTATCCTCCACGTGCTGCAGGGGCACAGCTGCCTCACCATGACCTTCACCATGGGCTGCAGGGGATCCTCAGCTCTGGTGACTGGAGTACCTCCTCCCCCTCCTTATCCACTGACCTTGGTGTCTGCATAGTTGTTCCTCTCGCATAATCTTACTCCTCTCTTATCTGGCTGCAATTACTTCTGCACAATGACTTTTTTCCCCCTTCTTAAGTATGTTGTCACAGAGACATTGCTATCATCATGATTGGCTTGACCTTGCTGCAGTGGTGGGTCCATCCTGGAGCCGCTGGCATTGGCTGTGCTGGACATGGGGAAGCTTCTAGCAGCTTCTCACAGAAGCCACCCTTTTGCCCCCACCACTGCCAAAAACCTGGCCATGCAAAAACACTACACCCTTGGAATTTTTAAAAAAATATAATTAGGAGTTGAATAATATATAGAAGGAAGTCTTTAGCATTTGAATATTTTGTGACTTGAAGGGAATGCTAAACATGACAGACATTTGGTAGAATATGGTTCTTTGTTTTCACCTGTTCCTCAACTGTTTTGCTTCACTCCAGCATACTAGCTTGAACAGTGGAAAAAATAAGTTTCTGTTAGTACGCTGTGCTGTGGATGGGAGCAGTTGAGGACCAGACATCTGCTCATTTGGCTGTGGGGAACTGTAGCTTCTGACAGAGACATGGTAGCAAATAGATGCAGTGACTTGTGCTTCTTATGTTGTTTTTTCAGTGAGTAAGTCCAAGCCCTTTGTTTTCCAGAGTTGTTAAAGACTTTGCTCAGTGAAAATGAATGTTAAAATGTAACAATCAGCTGTATTTCCTACTCATGTTTTTGGAAATGTGCAAGCTTATAAGAGTAGTGAAGTTATTTCCTTGAAACTTGGAACTCAGCGTAATTCCAAATTATTGGTTTAGAGAATTTAGTGGGTTTTGATGCTGCCTTTAAAAGAGTAACTGATCTACATAGATACTGTGTAATTTTAGTATCAGTCCTGTGTGATGGACTTTAATGAGAGCAGTTTGTCACAATGTTGATTTTCTCTTTCTGAAACACACTGAAGTGGAAGACAGTGTAGATCACACAAATGCTGTAGAAAGTTCATATCATAGTGTGGTTTTGTTTGTTTTTCTGTATTCAAAGTGCTAATGATACATCTAACATTGAAAGCAATAGATTAATCTGTTTGGGTCAGAAATTGCCTTTTAAAAGGACCAACTGGCTAACTTTTCTAAAGCCGTACTTTAGAAATGTTTCTCACAGGTTTAAGGTAGACAGTTTTGCTTTCACAGATACCTAGATTGTATCACATGCTCAATAAATTCTTTCATCTGTGGAAAGGTATTTTTCAGGAATGAAAACAGACAATTATAAATACTGTGGTAATAGATGATAATTCTCTATAGATGACTGCAGATTTATTAATGTAGGAGGCAAATAATAAAAAGTTTTCCATGAAAACATTAGCTTTTGTGGTTTGTAATGAAAAGTGGCATAGAGGTCACTACTTTACAGTTAACTCATTGTGAATAAATCTTTGCTATCCACAATGAAAATACTGTGTTTATGTCAAAATGCATTTATTCTGGAGAGCTAGCTGCATGCTTTTATATACTTAATTATTTTTGGTACTGATATGTGGTAAATACATAACTATATTTACACTTGTGCTAAATGAGTGTACTGTCTTTAAGGAGCTAGGATCTTATGCTAAGAAAGTGGATAGAGGGAGATATCATATGCTTCATGGCTTCTGAAGAATTTTCCCCTAAAGCTACTCTTATCTTCCTTCCACTGGTGCTTTAAATTGTCATATATATTTAGATGATGGAATTTAGTAGTATAAAAATGTGTAATCTTGCTTTTTTAGAGTGAGAAGCTTCTGTTGTATGATACTGTACAAAGTGAACTAGAAGAGAAGATTAGAAGACTTGAAGAAGACAGACATAGCATTGACATTACCTCAGGTGGGTGGAGATTCAGAGTTTGGGGGTTTTTGTTTGTTTTTAATCTTCTGGTGAGTATTGATTAGTTGACTGGACACATAGTATGTCTGGTGAGTTTCAGGTTATCCATTAGAGTGATGTTCAGCTGTAGACTTTGGGCAGGGGATTGAATTTAGGCTTAAATCAAACTTTGGCTTAGTAATTGTCAGCATCCCTTGTGTGTTTTGAGAATATTAATCTACGCCTACATAATAATTTATCACCTTCATTCTGTTCAGAAGCGGCATCTCACCAGAAAATATGTTATTTTTCATTTTTGGACAATGTTTTCTGCTGCAAAAAGAGCTAAACATGTAATTGTTTCTGATTCGTAACATGTTCTTATTATATCTTTTCAGAATTATGGAATGATGAGCTACAGTCCAGGAAGAAAAGGAAGGATCCATTTAGTCCAGATAAGAAGAAACCTGTTGTTGTATCAGATATCCTTTTACTGAAATCATTGTTCTTTCTAGTAGCGTTTGCAGTTTTATAGCCACTGTTATTACATGTCATTAATAACAAATAAGAGTGATAATGTATTCAAATTGTTTTTGCATCACAGATATTATTATAATTCTGATTAGAGAAACCATGTTGACACATCCCATTTTGAAAATTGAAATTAAGATTCTGCTATCTAACTACTAGATTTGCATGGAGAATATTTCAAAAAATTGATTTTGCTAACTCTTAAAAAAGGTCTCCTCCCAACCTCCCATGCACCCCCAATTTCCTTGCCAGTGTAGCAGTACAAAAAGCAGAAAAGGTCTTGGCTCTGTGTAAGCTCTGCTCAGCAGTAGCAAAAACATCTCTGCATTATCAACCCTGTGTTCAGCACAAATCCAAAACATAGCCCCATACTAGCCACCCCACCGTGAATTAACTACTCCAGCCCAAACCAGCACACTATACTTTTCTTTCAATGATACATTATGCAGAATACTGTAAAAATAATTATTTTATTAAATGTGGTACTAGTGTAGATGCCAATTTGCAGTGATACATTGAAATTGCAGTGAATTTCAATTGTAACTTGAATTCTTTGCAAATAGAATGATTTTGGAACTGTTAGGAATGGAATGGTTGTATCTCAATTGTTTATCTGACCCTCCAGTAGTCTCAATATCTGCATACTATTACTTACCTCTTTTGATAGTTTTGAAGTGTACTTCTAGATTGCATAATTCTAAGATGCGTGTTTGTGCTGAGCTTTTACTTCATGTAGGTATTCTTTTGTGTTAAAGATTGGCAGAACAGACTATTAACAGCTTTCTATAAACATTAGAGTATTTTTATTATTCTTGTATGAAAGAGTTTTTCCTAACTTTTCCACGCCCCTATATAGTTTATATGTTACAAGACCTCGATATACTTGAAGACTGGACAACCATAAGGAAGGTAAGATGAAAGGATAAATGCCTGTGGTTGTTTGGGTTCACGTCTAGTCTTTTTGCCCCTTAAAAATATGTGTTTCTTATATGGTCAAAACACTAAATAGATTTTTGTTTCTTCAGTAGTCCGCTTATCCTTTCAGTTCTAGCTAAGTTATTGTTACTTTTTCAGATTCTACCCAAATCATGCAGAGGAATCCAATAAAGTGGTATAAGATGTTATCTCTAAAACAGGAGAGTCCGTAATTTTCCATGAAAAAGTGAGCCTGAAACCTGTGTCTAGTGGATCTGCTTTTCTCATAGTCTAACATAATTGGGTAGAAACCATGATAGGATAGTCTGATGCGATTTTGTTTTAAATGAAGATTTAAAAAAGTATCTATCATATGGTGTGTGTTCACACAGCAAGTTGTTTATGGAGATTTCTGTGCTTCGATCTCTCCTTACATTTTTTTTGGTATGAAGTGAGAAGCTGTGCTTTTTCCCAGATTACAAGAGAATCATGGTTTACAGGAAGTTTGTTTGATCAATTGGTGCATTTGAAAAAATAAATCCAGCTTTTAAGTGCATAGTGCCTTTTTCAGATCTCTGTAAGACTGTTGAAGTAACTTGCTGTAATGAAATGCTGTCCCTGCCTTGCACCTGCAGTCAGAAAGCTTCCCCTAGTACCTAGTGCTTCCCAGATTGTGGAATAGCAAACTGCTTAGGTGAATTCAAAAACTTGGTGGGAAACAGCTCTGAGTCAGTTTCTATCCTGCTTAACACTTGTACATATTTCCTAAACAAGAGGTAAAATGTGACTTCTGTGTGAGGACCTGTCTGACTTTTCTCTTTCGATTGCATCCATGGAACAGCCACAAAATATCTTTCCCTCAATTTCTTTTCTCTAATTTTACATTATTTTAAACAACAAAAAAAAAAAAAAAACCAAACCAAAACCTGAGAGTTTTGCATTTACTGGAAATAATTTTTATAAAACAGAAAACAAACAAATGAACCCCACAAAACTCTTAAGTGCTTTTCTTTTTAAGCCTACTTTAATACTGCATGTGAACTAGAGTTTGCATGATGGAAAATTTGTGAGCTTATGTTGTATAAATCAAAAGAGTAGATTGTTCATATAGCATTTTGTTTTTCAGAGTGAGTTAATGTTATTTTGTGTTTTCTTGACAGAAGTACATAACAGCAATTTTGAGCGTTTAATTTAGAAAACCTTCAGAGTCATTTGCAATCAAAACTTACTAAAGAAGGTGATTTTTATTCACCCTCAAAATGATTTTTATTTGGTTACTGAGTCACCATTGAATGCACTTTTATTTTAGATTTCTTCTCATTGTGGTTTTTGCATGTAAAAGCAAGTATCCTGAGCTACAATGCACATAACTTCACAATTAAAGCTGGCAGTTAAGAAAAAACTGCTTGCTGACTAACTTGGTTTTCTTTTGTGTTTCCAGGCAATGGCTACACTGGGGCCACACAGAGTAAAGCCAGAACGTAAGTAAACATTGTCTGGTTTCACAAGACAGAACTTGCTGTGTGCAATGATACAAACTGCATCTGGGGAGATGAGATTTATTTTAGCACTGGATGAAGGGTGGAGTGAGGCAGCTGGAAGATATGGCTTTTGTCTTTCCCCTCTCTCAGGTGCTGATACCTGTAGCTTGATTGCTGTTGTTTCTGTTAACACAGAAATTGTAGAAAATTATGGACAAATATTGAGACTTTCAAAAGTGGTTTGCACCAATTAATATCAGCAAGCTATGATAGTGTGATGATGAGATGAGGCAGAAAACTGAGAGCATCTGGACCTTATAGGTGTGTTATAAAGGATGCTCACATTCACAGCAAGCTACAGCCTGGAAAATGTAGAGTTGTGGGAAAGGAGTGATGCCTCATATTTGGCACTGAGGTGAGAAGCATGTTAATGCTAGGTTAAATCAAATATTTGGAGGTGGTGAGTAAGGAAGAAAAGGGAGAGGAGATAGCTTCTACCTGACAATGAAAATAGAACTTTTAATTTATCTGACTGGAACTAGAAAGGTATATTGCTTCCATTTTTCATGCCATTATTAAGAGACAGTCTACTTTTTGAAAAAATGTGTATTCTCTCTAAATAACTTGATGAACGTGTATTTAAACATCTGATTTCTGTGAATTCAAGATTAAACTACTTTTATTATTTATTTTAGCACCTATCAAATTAGAAAAGCATCTACATAGTGCTAGATCTGAAGAAGGCAGACTCTATTATGATGGAGAGTGGTATGGACGTGGACAGACAATATGCATTGATAAGAAAGATGAGTGTCCTACAAGGTAAAGATTTTTCAGTTTATGCAGCTCTGTACGTTCAAGTTAAGCAATAGCTGGGATGATGGCATTGGAGAGTAAAGCCCGTTTGGAAATACTGTCACCTCAGTAATATTTAGTAGTTTGCCTTGGGAGACAGACATTACCAAACAGGACTGAGTGCTGAACTTCTGAGAGTGGCTAGTAAAGGTCAGAATTCACTGAAGGTTTGTCAGGTTAAGATCTCACCAACAATTTAAACTCTGACTTGTTCCTGAATAGCCTTTGAGTAATTTTTTTTTTTTAGAGTATTGGGGGTTTGTTGTTTTGTGAATATGATCTGTTGGCCCACCCAAAAATACTTAATTGTGGAAAGAAACTTTATACTGCTGAAGATAAACTTGTTTTCAGATGATTAGTGCTCTGAAAGAAAAGAGCTGGAACTTTCTTAATGGTATTTCCTGTTCTGTCTGGGAACAGTTTAAATATTACAGTACAAGTCTGATTGAATGTTTAAGATGTATAAATGTATTTCTCTGTATAGATAATATTTGCAAATTCTAAAAGGTGAGTGTATTTAAAAATTAAATTATATCTTACCTTTTACTGAATGGGGCAAATCAGTGTAAGGCCAGTGTATATTAAATATGCAGATCTACCCAAGAAAATTGACTTTAATTTCATATAGCAGTAGTTTACTGTAAAACTGGCTTTTTTTCCCTCTGCGTGGTGTAGAGGAACAAATTTTGGTGATTTTAGTGTTTGTTCAGGACTGAAACAGGAAGGTATTTTAGTAAACCATATATTCTGTCTGAAATATTAAAAATTCTGAGGTAGTTTAGCAGAACATGGCAGTTGTATTGGGCTAAAGAAATGATCTTAGTATCCAGCGTCTGACAAAAGCCAAAAGCTGATGCTTAACAGGGCAAGCATGCAGTGGAACTTTCCCAGCCTTTCAAGATTTCAGCAACTTTTATGGCTGAAGAGTTTCCTAGAGGGAGTTTTGTCACACTCAGTATGTGATAGATCTTTATTAACTATTTCAATCTCTGGATTTGTGCCTTTTTTTCCTCATCAATTCTACTTGAAAATATTTTTTTATTAGGGAGTATGGTGAGGGAGTTGTGTTCACACAAGGACCATAAAAACAGGGCTCGTGTAACTGATTGAGTAAATCAGACTTTGACTTTACTTCTTATGATCTGGTATATTGATTAGCAGTTGAACACATTTTGTGCTTTAAATCTTGGGCCTCAGACTGTTTGTTTTTTTTCCAAATACATCATATTTGGTGTAATTTCAGGGTATGTTTTCTAGTGGATCTGTTCTTTACCATGGATAATTAATTGTTTTGTTTTCTATGTGCGACTGTTGTTCTTTTAACAATTCAAATATTTATAAATGTTGAGGATAAAATAAGAGAATTAAATAACTGGCTGAAAAATCAACTACCTTCACTAAGGACACATGCAATTACCACAGAATTCTGTTAAGACTGTCCTTACAGTGGAGCCAGTATCTTTTGGGCCTAGCATTTACAAACTAATGCATATTTTCATTTGCTGTGTGGAAATACAGCTGCAGTTTTGATGTTATTATTAGCCTATAAGGTTTCTACATTCTTCTTGTTTTTCTTCCCCTGACCCTTCTTCCCTCATTTTCTGTAGTGCCATAATTACAACTATTAACCATGATGAAGTTTGGTTTAAAAGACCGGATGGAAGCAAGTCCAAGCTGTATATTTCTCAGCTACAGAAAGGAAAATATTCAATAAAGCATAACCACAACTGACATTGCTAACCGGATATGGAACAAGTGGTATTGCCATGCTTGATGTGCCATGGGGTGACAGCTGTATTTAATAGTGTTTTGTATTCCTTATACATTTACAACAGTATCTAATGTGTATTTGTTGTGCTGTATGTAAACTTCTTGTGCACAGCTTTCAGAAACCTGAGGAGGGTAAATCATGTTGACAGACATTTTCCCTCTAAACTGGGTCTGGTGCCTAAGATAGAAGTATGCTCTTCAAGTTTAATGCTTCAGAACTTCTCATATTTGTAAAATAAAGTTTAAAAAAAATCTTCTTTTGTTCCATTGGTGACCAGTTGGTGTGAAAAAAATGCTAACCATAATTACCAGCAACTCACTTTGTTTTCAGTGAATGTGTCATGCTTCTCTTGTGGATGTAAATTTAGCCTGTTCAGCTGTTGCTTTTGAATAGATTGTAACATGCATAAGCATTCTTTTATCCAAAGTGGACCGATTTATTAAAATTATTGCCCTCAACAGCACTGCTAGTACTGACTGTGTTATATTTTGTAAGGTTTACTATATTGCTTGTAATGAGACAAAGCCAATATTTTGAGCTACGTTGAGGGGCACTTTTTGAGTGTAGGACCCTATTCTATAGCAAACAAACCATTGGTGATTTTTTTTCTTCACTGCCAGCAAATTTTATGCATAAGGTAGACAGTGTAGCTCCAACCTGTGTTCCATGTAGCCACAGAGGACTGCGGGGATGGTTATGTAAATGCTGTTGCATGGTCTGCATGTTTGGTCACAGTCCTATGACATACTATGAGTCTCTTTTGCTAAAGTAACATATTTCCCTGGAAGACATATATCTGGAAGAATTTATGCTGATGTTTTCACCAAACACTATTTTGCGAATTTCTGTACCCCATTTCATCTTAGTGGACACCAGAATTGTTTCATGCAGCTTAGGAAGCTGAATTTCTTCGAAAGCCTTACTCTTTAAGCCACATAGAAAAGTCCTAAATCCTTGATGTTACTGGGATGTGCTTGGAACATCTAGAATGATAGATGGGATTGTTGAAGAATTATTAATGCATTGGTTATGTGCACTTTAATCTCCACTTACGATGATTCTTCTTGGAGAAAGAAAGCATCCATTTGCTTTAAATGATCACAGCAAATAAGTATTTTTATTGTAACATATAAATGTTTTATTCCTATATTAATTGTCTCTTCTAGTGCAGGGTGGTAACTACTTTCCAAATGCCAAATCAGTTTCTGCTGAGTGATGCTTTTCTAGAATTGTATTATTAATTAAATGTACATAAAGTATCAATTGACATGTTGGCTTTTGACAATACGAACTCTGTGTATACAGTTGTTTGATAAACTTTTGTAATAAAATATTTGCATTTTCTAACTTAGTACCTAAATAAATGATCTGTGGTAGTGGACATGGTTTATGTTGTTTTGTTCTTTGATTTTCTAGTCTTTTTGGAATTGCTGAGAATCAAATGATAAAGGGAAATATTTTTAAATCTTCAAGAGGCCTAAAGCTACTTAAAGACCTTTAACTTGCACTTTTGAAATTGGAGAGTTTGTGTGTATAGATTTTGTTTGTTTGTTACAATTTTTAAAGAGTATTTTATGGAAGCTTTATTCTGTGCTGTTATGAGTCAAACATAAGTACTGTTAGGAACCTCTTAGCTTTTTACATGCTTGAAATAATTTGTATTTAGGCTGTGCTGGTCACCCTAAACTGTTTTTGTGATTTACCCCTTTCCTCTTTCGTCTTCTGGATTCTCCATCTCTAACTGGAATTGATGTTAATCTGATCTCCTTGTACAAAGCAGAATGTTGCTTTGTACAGCCCTGCAGCTTGGACTGACACTTGGTGAGTGTGGCTTCTTAATTCAGAATGAACATCGTTCACATCAACTTGACAGGTAACAATCACAGCAGTATGGGTTAGTGATCAGACACTGGGGATCTCTCTCTTCCCTTAGAAGAAGTACAAGACACTGAACTATGGCTTTCCTTTTCATGTGTAACCTCTGAGTGCGATGGGAAAGCTATAAGGTTGGTCTTTGTTTATAATTGGTTAATTGTTTCATGCTTGGGTGAGTCATATTTGGTACATGCTATGTATCTTTTAATATTTGAACAGTTAATGATTTCCTTGCTCCGTCATAGAATGTAAAAGGTGTCTTCAACAGACGTTAGTCCTTTGAAGTGCAGACATTGTTAGCCTGTTGTCCATCTGTTTTATCTTTTACACCACTACATTAAAGCTTTCCAAGCCTTGGTAGCATTGTTTTAACCTACAAATAGGATTAAGATCTGTAAAGTGCTGAAAGGGAAAAAGTGTTTAGTATATGACTTATTCCATGAGATACAATATGGGAAAAGAGAAGTAAATGAAGAATAAGAGGCCTGGAGTGACACAAATAACTCTCTGTACATGTGTAGAAAAGGCTTCATGTTATGTTTCAGAGGAGATGCAAGGGATTTTTTAGACAAACACACAGAGGAAGATACCTGTTCATCTGTTCCATAATCTGATATATTTAGTTGAGATGGAATTGATTTAACCTGACAGTACTTGCTGCCTAAATGTCATGTAGAATCTGGCTTAGGTATCTTGAATAAGCAGCTCTTAAACTTTCCAAATGCCCTTGGATTTTGGCACTTTGCGCTGTGTTTGGTTTAAAATGATAAAAAGTCCGTGGAGCATCTTGTTTTATATTTGTAAGATGAGGCCTGCATGACTAGCTCATCACCCCCATCAAGTGGTAAGAGATGATTAAGTACTGAAACTCACTTCTTTGAAAACATGTTCTGTCTTCAACGGGTAAGCTCAATTTATTCTGGGTGGAGGTTTTTGTTTGGTTTGGGTTGGTTTTTTGTTTGGTTTGTCTTTTCTTTGAAGTGGAAAGAAAATAAATAGGGTTTGGCTTTTATTAAAAGACAGAAGTACTAATATTGTTTCCTGTCTCCTGAAGAAATTATTCAATTACTACTGTGGAAAGCACTGTTGTTTTTTTTTTTTTTGTGGTTTTTTTTTTTTTTTTTTGTTTGTTTTTTATTGTGTTTTTTTGAGGACAAGGAAGAGAGATAAGGAGAAAGCATGTGTTCAATAGACTTTGCATTTAAATAGCTAAACTTTTCAGTGCCTTTATCCACATGAGGCTTTGAGCAACCTGTGGAAGGTTCTAGTGGAAGGTGTCCCTGCTCACTGTAGAGGGAATGGAACTTAGATGGTCTTTAAGGTCTCTTTCAATGCAAACCATTCTGTGATTCTATGATAACATATTTGTTGGAGCCTTTCACTGTTCCTCACAGTAGCTAAACAGGACATGCTTTCTTCTGTATCTGCATACACCCTTTTATATATGGCAAAGTATGCTCTGTTCTATGGGCGTGTGATCGTTCCTAAGAAAGTGCTTTATTACACTCTTTTCAGGCAGGGGCATGGTTGCTGTTGGAATTAAGACCAGATAGCCAGTATTTGACCTCTGGTACCTGAGTTACCTCGTAGGTCTGGCAGGGTGTTCTGGATGATGTGTACTTCCAGGTAGCACTGTCGATACTTGTTCGGTGTCTGGAAATGTTGTAGTATTCCTGC
>NW_008651984.1:22556-56532 GCF_000695815.1 Acanthisitta chloris
CATAGTACATCTGCAGTAAATCAGCATGGGGTTTGCAGCCTACAATTTAATCAAAAGCACAGCATGTATTAAGTAAGCCTGATACTTCCTGGAAATGCCAGTCTAAGTGTACTTGCATGGCATTATGTATGCTTTTGTTTCTCTGTATGGAATAACTGGTCTTGATGGATCAGATGTGACTTCCAGCATTTAAAACTCATTTCTGTGTTTTTTTCTGGAACTATCAGCCTGGAAAACTGAAAAGTAATGTATTGGGCTGACTCCTGTTTCAGTGTGCTGGCACTCCTGTAGAACTCACTTTTAGAAATTTAACTTTACTAGACATTGCATGAAGAGTTTGAATGCTGAAGGAGAACTGGGAGATTCGCTAGCAGCAGAGGACCAGAGGTTAGGTGAGTTGCTGAATGCAATCTTGAAGACATTCCTACTGCAGTATAAAGATTGGATGGGTAAATGGAATAAATGAAGGGATGAAGTGTGTGTGAAACACCAACATATAAAAAAAACCCGGTAAGATGAGTAACTTAGCCCTAGTTACCCTGGGCACTGAGACAATTTCTGATAGGAAAAAGTACTGTATGATTTTGTAAGCAATGGGTTCAAAAAAAGGCTTTGTACGTAAACTCTATGTTTAGTATTTGCAGGCTTTACAGTGCCAATGTTACTCTTTCAGTATAGTTTGTCTGTATGAAGGAACATAAATTTATAGGACACAGGCCATTTAGTAAGGCAGCAATCTCCAAATTTTCCTAAAACAGTTTTTTTCAGATGTTTTAACTACAGACATGACTTATTGTAAGATTTGACTTGCTAGATTTTTCTAAAGATCAGACTTATGTTTTGAACATAGTCATTTTTTCAGCAATAGAAAAACACAGCAAGCACACTGTTTAAGACGTGGTTAGCAGCAGTAGAACTTGTATCCTTTATGAGCACGTCAGTTCAGTAGGAAAATCTTCAGACATCACCACTGTCTTCATGAATAGAAGGAAGCTGGAATAGGTCAAGAAAGATTAAAATAAGCTGCATTGTTTCATTAAACATTAGTGGATCCTCTTTTTCGTATAAATAAAATAAATCAGTTGGCCCGAGTACGAGCATTGAATTCACTTTCCCTCCATGGCCATGGGGTGTGTGGTGGGAGTCCTTGCTCCCATGCTCTGGAGACCCTTGATGGTGGAAGCCTGCAGGTGGCAGTAAATTTATGCTGAAGTTTCCGAAAGGTAGTTTTAGAATTTTCTGTCCAGGTCCTGTTAGATTTTTTTTTTATTTACTCGGTTTCTTTTAGTCATAGCACAACTGCAACTGGTTTTAATCCTAATGCATACTAATTAAGGGATATTGGAAAGTACAAGATGTACTTGGAGTTCTAAGGAAGGATTATCTTTCGCTACTGTATCGTGAAAGAAAATTGCTATGTATGTATATAAAGGCTTAGGAAGGAGCAGAAATGGATTAGATGCTGTCTAGTTACTATAGGAACAAAATATGTAATTAAACGAAATATATTACATCTCTTATACTGATGAAAGTGCTTAGGAAAGGTGGCACAATGAATGTTTTATATTGCAACACCAAATCCAGGAATAAACAGAGGGTTCAGATTTATTTTTCTAATGCAATTTTCACCTACTGCATTTTTTGTTGTTTGGATAACTAAAACCAAAAGTGTTTTGTTTCGTAGGGTGAATCTATGCAAAGGAATGTCAATAATAATAAACAATAAGTAATGCAGTGAGGATATGCATCACTGTTGCAGATTAATAACATTAATATTATGTGACACCAATAATACAATTAAATTAATCAAAATCTAGTGCAGGGAAAAACCCTAAACAATATGAACTGTTTAATTACACTTGAAAATAACTTTTAATAGATCACTTCAGTGTTTCTTATTCTCTAAAAGTATTTGAACAGTTTCACACTACAGCTAATAAAGGCAATTTTAAACAAAACGTGTGTGTCAGAAGAATTTTCTCTTAAACGTGGACAGTGCTGTGGGTTCAGCATGTGTCGGAGCTAGCAGTTAGTGCCAGGTGCCAGAAGAGGGCACTTTGAGGTTTCTCATGAAACGTTTACTTTAAAAGTATTTTCTTTCACAGTTTTCTTTATCGTTCTTCTGTCATAAAATTTCACCTTTTGAAGTTCAGAAATGTAGCAGTGATTGTGACTTCTCCTTGTTAGCTTAACTCTGAAGCTGACCAGATTTTGCTGTTTAAAAATTGAGGAGGTTTATTGCCATGGTTGGTGCTCTTATTTAGCACTTCTCAGTGTGTGGCCCTGGGAGGTGGATGGAAATCGGTTGGCTTTGTGTTTTATATCACCACCACCACTCCTCAAAAAAAAATAAAATTACATATGTATATATATATAGGATTATGGTATATAATTCTTACCTTTATTGGTCAGAGTGAAGGGAAGGAAGGAAGTAAAAGAAATTCTGCGCTCAGTTCAGTGTATGATTTCAAGTTCAGGTGATTATATCAAAATATGGCTAAACTATCAGAATCTACCTTATGCTGACAGTGCTTACCTTGGAAGTACTTTATGTGGCACATCTGCACTTGCTTGCCAGGCTTCTATGTGGAACAAATCTCTTCTATCCTTTCTTACAGTTCTGCTGAGGACATTGCCTGCCTTGATTTAGTCCATGTATTCTAGAGCTTTGCATCTCTGGGTGGAAACAAATGGGAGGAAACATCAGCTACAGAGAGCCAGCTCTGCTGCAGAGGCACATTGTGTCCAGCATCCCTCCTCACTTACGACCAAAAGGGAAATAGAGGAAACAAGGAGGGAGAAAAAGACTGAATTATTGGAATTTTCTGGTCTAGGAATTGACTTGAGATCTGCCTACTTGCTGTTTATTCCTCCAGCAACCAGTTGCTTCATCCTCAGGTGTGTGTGTCCTGTTGTGTTCAGCTATATTTACACTGATTTCAAAAGCATCTTGAGCATTAGTCCAGGTAATCAACCCTATCGATATACATATCTTTTAAAAAAAACCCCAACAGAAACACCCAAACCCCTAGAACAGTGTATTGATTTCCCCTCTCCTTTTTTTTTTTTTTTGAGAGGGGAGGAGGTGAGTGTGTTTATCGCATTTAAATTCTCAATATTTTAGGATACCTGCCACTGCTAAGACTTCTGAAGGCAAAATACTGCATTTTTTCATCAAAATTTCTTTGACTCTTTCATAGCTACAAACTACATCCACTGTAACTGATAAACTGATTTTCAGGTCTGGGGTTCTTTTTTAAATGTTTTGGGAGTTTTTTAGATAGCAATGAATACCTTAAATAAACACATTTTACAATCAAGACCCAAAATTTCACTGAACTGGAAAAATCAATATCACTGCAACTTGAAATATAACTAACCACCATGAATCTTGCAAAAATGTTTAAAAGTGAGGGGAGAGACTCCCAAAAATGAGGTGGAGATGACCCAGAAAACCGCTGGGACAGGTATACTTTGTGTTTTAGTAGAAACTTTGGTTAATTATTGAGAAACAAAATTCTGGTTTGCAATTTTATGAAAGCTTCTTTATAGGCATTTGAAGGCTCTAAAGTGAAAATATGTTTAATTAGTACTGTCTATAGAATTTATGTCTAATGAAACATTTCAAACTTTTTTTTTTTTTTAACTTTAAATGGGATTGTGAATTTACTTCTTATGTGTGCTGTCTGTACTCGTCTTCTATGGAAGACTCTGACATTTTCCTGAGAAATAAAAACTGCAAAACTAAAAATACTAAAATGAGGCTGTCACTAGGGTACCACGAAGTCTTTGCTTAGATTGTAGAGCTGATTGAGTTGCATCTCCAATGGTGCATCCATGTTGTGAGACTCTTGTCATCCATCAAGATTGAGATGGCAGCATTGTGGGTAATATACTTCAGCTACAGATATTAGGTCCAGTGAGAGCAGAGAAGTAAGACAACTGGAGTTATAAAACTCCCTAAACCATTCAAAAAAATTTTACTGGATGTCTGAATCCTCTGATCTTCTGTGGACTCTCTAGTAATGGGTTTGGAATGCCATGATTCTTGCTTTAGAATCCTGCCTCTTCCATTTGAGTTACTTCCAATGCCTGCAATGAATTGTCTGGCCACTGCTTTCTGTCATTGCTGTAAGACTGCAGCACCCTGCTCACAGGTAAGGAAAAATACCACAAGCAATGTGTTTATAAATGTTGCCACTAGAAATTTTGTATTATCTCACAATAATGCAAAATTGTCACAATCTACCTCTGCTTTTAAATGATTAACTCCAATGGTGTGTCCAGGATCTGTAAAATACCAAATTCCTAATTTTCTGTGACTAACACTACATTGATATTCTTATGCTTACTAATGTTACTACAAATTACTTGACCCTTAAGCCACCTACAACTTCCTGAAGGCTGAGAGAATTCATTGTTCTTTTGATCTCTGAATTTCTTTTAACTAACCAAATAATTTCCAACTTTTCTTATATTAGTAAAATGAGAGGTAGCAAAGTGCTTGGGGCATGTGCCCAAAACCTTGGGGGACCGGAGCCGAAGCTCCTGTTTCAGGCCTCTTGTGGGCACTGAGCAGCAGTTATGCAGCTGAATGTGTTCTCAGCACAGCTGCTGCCTTGCTAAGTTGCCTGAATACTGGTGGTGCCCTAGAAATGCAAAACACTGCTTGTTTCTTCCCTCTGTTGCCAGCCTTTCTGAAGCTGGAGGCAGCCTGCAGAAGGCATAGGGTGCTGTCTAGTGGCAAAAACAGATGTTCAATATGCAAAAGACTGCACGGTAGTGGTAACTACATACTAACATGCCCAGTAAAAATTAATGATAACAGTTGCAACAACTTCAACAAGCTGTGGAAGTGCCAATCCCTGAGATTTGGTGCTGATGACATTTGCTGCAGGTCTGGGATGCACAGCTTCACAGCTTCAGTAACTGTCCAGATGTGGATGTGTGTTTGAATCAGAGATGTTGCATCCCCCTGCAGGCAATGACTCCATCTGTGTGCTGACTCCTGCCTCAAAATCCTGGAAGGTTTTCTACTTGGTTCCTAAAGTACCAGTGGGAGTCTGGCTCTTAATCTCTGCATGCTTCTGTCTCCACTTGTAAAACAGCACTTCCTTGGTGGGAAGCCATGAGGTTTAATGTGTTTGACACTGATTTATTGGATTATTTGGTTATGGGAACCCTGGAATTAACAAAAATAGCCAGTAGTATTACACAGAATGTATTTTTAGCCCAATACAGTAAACAAGTTGTTTTGCATTTAAAACTATGAAGTTGGATCCAGTTTTGAATCATAAAAGGATTATTTTGTTGGAATGATTATAGGATTGAAGTATATGAATAACTTGAGTAAGGCAAAGTCTGTGCATGGCATGTAACCTTTTCAACTTTTTTACCATTTTGACAGTAAGAATCAAATCACAAATCTGTTTTGTACATGTATAATTTCTGTTTCAAGAACTCACTTATGCTGAACAGCCTAAAATTCAAGATCTGTAGAAAAAATTTTGAGATCCTGTGATAAAATGTATTATTAATTGCACAACAGTTACTAAATTCTCATCTTTGTACAGGTTCTTTCATTCTTTGATTATGTGATCTTGCTGCCTGTATGACTGGAGTGTTCATTAAATCTCTAAATAGAAAGCCAAGGAAAGCTTTTTGGGTTGAGATGCATTTTTTTTTAATTCTTTCTTCCAATGTTTCCATTTTAAATAGTTTGAGATGCATATAAATATTCCTAATGATTAGGCAGTAGTCAGCCAATTCCAGCTTGCCTACAAATGAATATTTTTTAATCAGGCTGCATCTGAATTGGGCTCTATCATATAAAATTCACACACAAGCTGGAAAAAGCTGTTTCTCATTTTAAGTAATACTCTTTCTTTGTGGGTTTCTGTTTGTTTGTTTGGTTCTTTCGTGGTGATGTTTGGTTTTTTCCCTTCCTGGGATATAAATAGCTGAGTATTTTTTGAAATTATATAGAACAATTTTTTCTCACCATGTAGGATTCAGGGCATGGGTTACTTTATTATTCAGCTTTATAATACAAGAAAGGTTTTTGCTACAGAAGACTAACCATATCCCAGTCATATTTTTTTTATGAAGGAGGCCATCACAGCAACAGCGATTTTCTGATACCTAATATCAGGTTAACCTCATTATCTCCAGTTTTAACTTTGGAAACATACATAACCAGACTGTTGTTATCAATCACATTTGGTGATAATAATTTGGAAAAATCTTCAGCATCACCAGTTTTTGGGATTTGTCATCCCTCCCTTGGAAGGAAAAATTCCAGTATGAGTGGGTAACCACTTCCCTGGCCTTGAGGCTACAGCCCTCCAGTCAGGACTGGGAGCAGAATTACTCCTGATGCTTTAAAGACAAGAAGTAGAAGATATTGTAGCTGGTGAAAGAGGAGCAAGAACGACCTTAACCTCAGCCTTCAGGTCTCCTCTGCCTCCCTCCAAAAGGAACAGCAATCTAAGCTGTTATCTCCTATCCACAAGTTTTCACACACTTTAGCAATGTGCTTTCTCTGAATCTTCTCATTGCCTTGTCAGATGTAATTAAAGCTGATGATGTTCTGAAGTTTTTAGAGTGAAAAGACTGATGAACAAATGGGTGGTACAGTTGAATAACTCTCATTTCTTTAGAAAACTAAGCTAGGTATGTGTATTTAATATCAAAAATAGTGAGTAAGCAAACCAAAGCCAGGAATGGGGTTTTGTTTCTTGTGTATTTTTTAATAACTTTTATAATACTTTACGCATCAATTATAAACTTAATCCCAAATACTCATGCTACTGTGTGCTGGTATCCTGTGGCCTGAAAGTTTCCACAGAATCTGTCAATTCTTTTCTAAACTACTAGGAAGTAATTTAATATAATTGCATAGAAAGTATTATGGTCATATTTTCAGGTTTTCTACGCATATCAGAATGTTTAGAAATTTGATTTTTATGGTTGATGCAACAGTTTTAAATATGTGTGATAGATATTGATTTTCTTTGGGAGTTTCTTTTCAGTGCTATGAGGAATTCTTTAATAAAGCAGAAAAATAAACAAGAATTTAGGGATTTGCAGCTTCACCAAGTGTCAGGGGTTTGCCTGAGGAACTGCAGGCCTGTGCTGCACTTCTTTAGCAGCTTATAGATTGCACTTATAGCTTTGCTTTCAGGCCTGTTCTGAGCTGCATGCATGCCTTGGTCACAGGATAAATGGACAAAGAAAGGGTTCTCAACAGTTTCTATGCATCAGTCTTCAACTCCAAGTGCTCCAACCACACTGCCCAAGTCAAGAAAGGCAAATGTAGAGACTGGAAGAATGAATCCACTGAGCCCACTGTAGAAGAGAATCAGGTTTGAGACCATTTAAGGGACCCGAATGTGCATAAGTCCGTGGGTCCTTATGAAATTCACCCTCGGGTCCTAAAGCAACTGGCAGATGTAGTTGCCAAGCCACTATCTCTAATTTTTGAGAAACTGTGGTAGTCAAGTGAAGTCCCTGATGGCTGGAAAAAGGGAAATATAACCCCCATTTTTCAAAAGGGGAAAGCAGAAGACCCAGGGAACTACAGACCAGTCAGTCTTAACTGTGTGCCAGGCAAAGATCATGGAGCAGATTCTCCTGGAAGCTATGGTTAGGCACATTGATACTGAGAAGTAGACTGAAAGCAGGAATTGAACAGCTAAAGCTGAAAGCATAAAAAATAACTTTACTAATAGCACTGTTTCAGCTTAATTAGCAAAATAGCAAGGATTGCTTAGTACAGACAAGAAGCTTCACTAATGGTATTGTTGTTGCTTGGCTGTCGAAATGATGCACCTTATCTATAAGGCAGGAGAACTAACTAGACTCAAACCTTGGCAGTAGGAGGAAAACTAAGACCATATAGGGTGTGGAATGAAGAAACAAAATGTTCAAGATAGAGGCAAGGCCAGCAAGGCATGCAAAACTGTACAAAGGGGTAAACGGTTGCATAATAAGGGTGTCCAAAGGGTACTGAGGAACAGGAGACACTTCATCTTCACAACCACCGAACAACCACCAGGACCATGGGACTGATGCCAGGAGGGAGGAGATGGAGGAGTAGTATATGATACTGATTTCTGAGAACTAATTATAATAATAACCACCCATTCCTGGAAATAATGAATATGTATAAGCATTTACTGTATATAAACTGTGAAGTTTTTGTCCCTGGTTGCACAAGTTTGGTGGAACGATCCCCCTTGTGCCCAGTGCTGAATAAACAAATACCTGCTACTCAGAGATACAAGTCTGTGAGTATTTCTTTTCCAGCCCTTTCTCGGCATCAACGTGAAAAGCAAAGAGATGATTAGTAATAACCAACATGGCTTTACCATGGGCAAGTCATGCCACAGAATTTGGGCCACAACAGGGCCACAGAATTTGTAGATTGGGGCAGAGCAACTTACATCATCTACCTGGACTTATGCAAAGCATTTGGCACCGTCCCTCATGACATCCTTGTCTCTAATTTGGAGAGATGTGGATTTGATGGGTGGACCACTTGGTAGATAAAGAACTGGCAGGATGGTCACACACAGAGAGTTGTGGTCAGTGGCTCATTGTCCACGTGGAGGGCAGTGAAGAGTGGTGTCCTTCAGGGGTCAGTGCTGGAGCCGATAGGGTTCAGTATCTTAGCCGATAGTGTTCAGTATCTTTGTAGACGACATGGACAGTGGGACTGAGTGCACTCTCAGCAAATTTGCTGAGACACCAAGCTGTGTGGGGCAGTCACAGCTGGAGGGAAGGAAGGGATACTCCACCCAGAGGGACCTTGACAGACTCGAGAGGTGGGCCAGTGCAAACCTCATGAAGTTCAACATAATGAAGACCAAAGTCCTACATCTGGGCCATGGCAATCCCAGGCACACCTACAGGTTGGGTGGGGAAGTAATTGAGACCAGCAATGAGGAGAGAGATTTGGACATGATGGTGGATGATAAAATCAAATCAAATAAAAGCCAATCAAATCCTGGGCTGCATCAAAAGAAGTATGGCCAGCAGGTCAAGGGAGGAGGTTCTACCCTCTGCTCTTGTGAGACCCCATCTCGTATACTGTGTGTAGGTCTGCCCTGGCTAATGCCTGTGGCACGAACCTGCTGGTGGCATGCTGTTCTCAGATGAATCCCCACTAGATGTGCCACCATCGTAACAGTCTGTGACACAGTAAACATACTGCTCATGAATCTAGATCTGGTGAAACAGATAACCCTGAACCAGATACTGTCGCAGCTATCCTTGCCTAGCTCTAGACTCACAGGCAAAGGCTCAGGCTGTTAGAGGGTTATTTCCAACACATGCTGAACAATAGATTGCAATATGACGTGGCGAAGGGTGTTTAGGTATGTCATGTTGATATCACTTTTTTTATTCTTTCTTACCTTAAGGCAATTTTAACACAGCCCATACTCGTTCCTTTGCCTTACCTATACAAGGCAACATGTAACTGTATCTGAAATTCGGTCATCATTTGTTGGCAGCAAATGCCATGTTTTCTATGAACATCCCATTTCGAGGTGCAGTAGACCAATATGTCATAGAACAAATTCCCATACATAAGACTTAGATTGGTAATTTATGCTTTAGAACAACAGTTTGTGGCAACTTTATAGAGGAAAATGTGAAGAAAGAAAATATGCATCATAAAGCTCTATATGTGTTAATCTGCCTTGCTCTTGGACACATTCTTTTCCTTTTTGAGACTGTTTCATTTTAACAGCCAGTGCATGTGCTGTTGCTCAGCTACAAAGCACTTGAAAAAAGTTGTGTAACACAGGTATTCTGCCAGACAGCTCTTGCTATTTTTTGTTTATTAGATGCTGTATTTTCATTTATATTTTCATTACAGATTTGTATTATAATGGTTGCATTTTTCTATGAAGGGCAACTAATGTACTAAGTAGTCAAACCCAGGGCAGTAATTAGTCTGGGAGAGATCAAAGGGTGCTCTTCTAAATCCCAGCAATTTGATGGGGGTGTGTAAAACCAATAGTCTTTCTTTTGCCTTGGTCTCCTATTAATTTTCACTCTTGTTTGCTGCAGAGCAGCTGCTCTCTTGTCAATCCAGCACACTGCTTGAAAAAAATCCATTTGAATGTAACAAATGCAATTTCAATAGGCTTAGTAAAACATCTACTCTTTCACTTAACCTTTCTCTTCTGCAAGTGCCTCGTGGGAAGAAGAAATTCCTTGAGCAATGGTGTCTCCAAAACCCATCAAAACACATCACAGGGGGAAAGTGTGCCTGAAGCCAGTGACAAGTTATGAGATGAGAGTTAGTCTGAGTCTTTTCTGAGTGACTACACAAACCATGTGATTTAAAGAGGAAAAAGAAAAAGATGAAGAGCCTAATACTCTGATGAGAAGCTGCAGGGCTGGAATGGTAGTATTAACAACCTACCATTAGTATTGTCAGCAGAGAGATTTCTTCCTTAATGCACCCTGCTGTGCTAGATGATCTCTTGAAATCTAATTCAGCCCAGCATTTTCATGATTTCATGACAATATCTCAGTATTTTGGTTAGTACTCAGTCCTGTTCTCCCTCCTTTCTCTGCCCTATATTATCAAGTGGCTAGAGAAAAAAAAACAGAACACCGATTTAAGAGCAAGTTCCTTGCTCTTAAAAGCAGAGGCTACTGCTGCACCCTGCAAGAAGATGGGAGCATGTCTGTGTTCCTGTCTGGTGCGGATTGAGTGAGGTGGCAGAAAAAGAGATCATTGCCAAGCAAGAAAGAAAAGGCAACATCACCACCCCACAGCCCCACTGAACACTACGGGAGGAAATGATGGAGGAAATTTTGCACACTGGAGGGTTCGATAGCACAGAAGCTGCAAGAATGCCTTAGGGTGATGCAAAAAGTACTCCATGGCCATAGTGTTTCCTTCCCTCTACTGTCTGTGATGCAAAATGTACTCCATGGCCATAGTGTTTCCTTCCCTTTACTGTCTGTCTGTCTGGTGAAGAATATTTCGACAGTGCCTTGGATGGGAGTGGGGAAAAAGAGATGGGGACAGCTTCTCTACAGGTTTGGTTAAGCACCCCTACTACTACATGCTGGTATGAATTTTGATCCTTGTTGGGTTCTCCCGCTCTCTGGCTTATTGTTAACTGCTGGTAGATTATAGAGGCAGTGAAAGGCTCTCCCCCTCCTGGCCAATGATTTACCAAACTAAGGCAGTGCTTGCTTTCTTCTAATACCAGTGGAACAACTGCTGTTCTCTCCCAGATTTCATTCTTGCAGGACAGAGTAGCTGGAGTCAAATACTTCTGCCTGTTACACTTCGCACTGGAATTATATCCAGAAAATACTAACAGTTCACAGTAGGCTAAACACATGAGAAAGCCCTCTGGTCATCACATCTTTCCCAATGAGATTTTTGACTATTTAAAAGTCTGCACATTTGCTTAAGTATGTTTTGTGAATGATAGGGATCCACATGTTTTTCCTACGAGTTATCCATAGGCATTCTTTTGCAGCAGTTTTCTTTTTGTTGTTGTTTATGTCTTTGTGTTACAGAATGGTTGAGAATGTGCTTAGCCCTGATTTGACTGGAGAGGTGCCCTGGCCTGTGCTAGTGGGAGAACTGCACCTTCCTCCCAGTCTGCAGCATGATTGTATCCCACAAGGCCAAAACCTTCTGTGTTCCAGACACTGTAAAGTTGGATATAATTGCTTTACAGTTGGAGTGGGGGTTTGTTTCTTTGTTTGTTTTGTTTCCCATTGAATGCAGAAGTTGTCATAAAATGGGGTCATTGCATTGCCAAATGCTGGGACAGGGGTTATTGTCTCACTTGGCACCCAAAACAGAGTGGCTAACTGAGTTCTCACAACACACAGACTGCCTGAAAATACAGCCAAATGGAAACAAACTCTGTCATCACAATTGTTATAATGTAGGTTGTTTTAGGGGAGATACTAGTCATCATTTTCAACATATGAGCATTCTCTTTGAGCTCAATTTTTAAATTTTGAGACAATTGTAAAGACATTTAATTCAGGTAACCATAATGCAATTTTTAAAATGTGATATGAAGGCTTTTTAAAGATACCTTTTTAAAAAGATGTCCATTTGCATTAAAGAAAGAGGACCTTTTCTCTTACTGCTTCTATCCTGAACTCCTTTGAAGTGACAACGTCTGAGATCTATGTAAACCTCAAGTGCTGTATATGATTACATGAATGACATGATACTAAGTGGTTGACCTACCTATTATAGAATTCGTAAGGCACAGAACTTTTTATTACACAGTGATAAACATCACGCGATTGAGAACTGAAGCTGCTGCTTCCCATTTGAAATGGAGCCGTTTTTAACCCAGCTGTAATATTTTTAACACAGGTATTATTTGCTTTTACATTAGAATAGAGAGAAATACATCTTGATTTTTTCTTCTCATCTCCTCAAGGTACCAACCAGTACTGCAGAAAGTGATCCTGCTCTATATTTGGATATAATAAAAATACATTCAAAAGTGTAAGAAAAAATATTTTTGCCAAAACCTGCTTTAATTAAATGAATTATTCCTCTGAGTGTAAACAGGCTGTGTTAAGCAGCCACAGTAGTAACCATGGTAGGGTTGGACTCAATGATTTTTGAGGCCTTTTCCAGCACAGTTGATTTTACTATCCTATGATTTTATGATTCTATGATTCTAAGCATGTTTGACACAGTTGATTTTACTATCCTATGATTCTATGATTCTATGATTCTAAGCATGTTTGTAGGGGTAAGACCTTACACGTATGAACTTCCAGCCCTTGCTGTATGTTCTGTTACCAGACAAAACAGTGAGAAGACCTGGGTGAGACAGAAGCAACCAGCATTGTAAATCCTAAGGTTTTGGAAAGTAAGTAGGAAAAATTAGTTGAATGTTTTGGGGAGATTTAAAGAAAAAATAGATTAAGAAAATGAATGTTGTCCTATGAAACACTTGGGCATGTACATAAAGACCAAAGGCAGTGTAAAAAGAGTCATTGAACCAGCTGAATGCTGAAGTCTCCTGCTCATTCTTCTGAGAGAGGCATCATGTTCCTCGGTTTGCTGGCCATGAGGGGCAGCAACGCAGAGGAGAAATTTTTAGAAGCAGAGAATTGGAGACATGGAAGGTGAGGGCCAGCTGTGAAATTATTGCCGTTCGTGGTTTTGTGAACATTTATAAAGGCATCGAAGGCTAAGTCGTACAAAACAGCAGGAGTTTCTTTCCCTCTTCATGATTTAAAGATCCACAGAGATCTGCTGAGTCTTTATGGTCATAGGCATACAGAGTAAAAGAAGGAGGAAATAATGAAAAGCAGGTGATTCTACACTAAGTGAAATCACTTTTCCTTGGGGAAAATTAGTTTGAAAAATTTCTCGTGGTGTTATTTGATAGAATCTTTTATGGTATCCCTTTGAAATCGTATAGCAGCATTTAAGGTCAAAACATTTTAAAACAATTATAAAAATTTTTATTTTATCTTTTATTCTTTTCTGGGCATCAAGTCTCTAACAAGTTCCAACCATAGTGGAAATTATTACAAAATGTATAATGAAGATGAACATAGCTTAAAGGATTCCTGAAGTCCACAGGTTAGACCTCTTATTAGACAAAATTTTCTGGAAATTTTGTATGCTGGATATGATGTGGAAAACTAGTATTAAGGAATAGCAAACAGCTAAGTACTTGGGAAAACATTTCTTTTATCAGGATATCTTTTGAATTTCCTTTCATCTTTCAAAAACTCAGAGGAAAGAAACAAGCATGCATAAAGTTTCATGGAAAGGGCCATAGAAAACCAAATGTAAATGGATAGATGTCTATACAGGGCTCATTTGTGTCTTATGGTAATTTCTCTCTAGAGAATTTGAAGCAAAACCTCTTTTTTTTTTTTTTTTCCCAGTGGAGCTGTCCTATTGCTTTCAATAAGTAATCATATATCCCATGGCCAGGTTGATTTAATGATTATTTGAAAATGATATCCCTCTGTATCAAAATTTTTAATGTTATCCGCCTGAATCTAGAATAGGTTAATTATGCATAAGTAAGAACACACTAAGTACTGCAAATCATATCCAGACCATTAAACATAGAAGTAAACTAAAGTCTTAGTTCAGTGTTTGTATTGTATTGTGACATAATGAATTCTGTATCTGCAATAATGGATTTTGAAAAAAGTTACCTCCACTTGGAAAAAAACCCAACTTCTGATGGCAAATCTACGTACCAGTCCACATGATGCCAATGAGAAAACCCCTCCTGTATCTAATTACTCAATTCCATCATTATAATGGATTTTTTTGCATTGGGATGGAGAAATGTTGAATCTGCTGTTTGTGCAGGACGGACTACTGCCTGGTTCACATTTCTGGCCTACAGTCTCTCCTCTATGTAGAGTGGAAGGTGTCCCCTGGTGGGAGGCAGGGGCTTCAAACAAGAGCCAAAGTCCAAATAAGAGTTTTTTTCACCCAGGATGGACTACTAGGGTATTTTTCCTCTCACCTTTGTAGTACTGTGCTTTATTCTATAATGAACTGGATAAATACAATTCCCAAATGATTTCAGGAAGACAATCAAGGCCTAGAACACTGGTGTGGTTTCTTCTGTTTCTTTGTGTAATTCAGATGTGGGTTTTGGTTTTTCGCTAGTTTCAGAGTTGAGGAAAGCTTTCTGGTGAGTGCTCTGCATCCATGACCTATGGCCTGTCCTGACCGATTGGCTGTAATTGTGGGAACCCCTTTCAGAATTAATCCTATCTTCAACTCTTTAAGTGTCAGAATTTCCCCAGGCAGAGAAATATTCTTCAGTGTTTTTGTTTTCCACGCTTCTGTCTCATATGCAAGTTTTGGAAATGAATGCAAGTGTTCAGGCCTAAGCAAAGAAGGCTCTGTCTAATTCAGAAATAATGCGTTTTGTGAAGATGGTAACTTCCCTTCTACTGCATATTTAGCACCTACTATGAGCTACATAGCTGCATGAGCTACATTTCCATTTCCTACAGCAATGGAAATTCATAGACAAAGTTATGAGTTGTTAATTTGAACAGAAACTGGCAGTTCTTTGCCTTGGATGTGCTTTGTAAATTTACTTTGTATAGATGTTGTATTCAGAAATGTTAGGAGCCTGCTTTTGTATTGTGTTCTGTTTTTCTCTGAAACGTTAGAGGGAAGCTTTGTACTCAACTGAGATGAAAAGATGATGGTGTTTACAGTGGATGTGAGTTTAATCTTATTTTGCTTAAATTTCATTTTTAAAAAATAAATCAGAATAACTTAATGTGCTCTCTAAGAACTAATTAAATGGTGTAATAATGTATCCTGTATAGTTGTGAATACTGAAACAGCTTCCATTCTTGCTTGCAAGGTCCAATCATGCAGCTCAGAAAAAGTAAAGGAATTTATTTATGTGTACCTTAAAAACTAAGTTTTCTGCTTCCCACAAAATGAGACTTTAACATTGCCTACAGTTGGTGTGAATAGTAAAAGGAATAGGAAACAAAAAAGTCCTTTGGAGCTCGGTTCAAGGGGGTCTGACACACTACAAGAGATCCACATGACATCTGCACATTTTTCTGTACGTTAGCGCTGGAAAGAGGATAGAATTACCAGGAAATGTTGCCCTGTGGTTTCTGTATTGAAGTGGCTCCATCTGTGCCACCTGTGGATGACATGATTGGAGCATTAGTTCTTGCTCTGCCTTAGCACTATTGATAACTCTGCTTAACATCGCCACAGGGGAGGCTTTGTTGGAGGCTGTAGTCACTTTGCCTGAGCAATGGTGTACATTGGCTCCTCCATTCAACTCTTTTTTCTGACATTAGCGCATTTGAATGGGCCACCAGTGAAGCCATTCAGTGAGAACATGCAGCAGGGCTCCTGGGTGGCCTGGGGCTGAGCCCAGCACCCCCGTTAATGGACTGCCGGCCGCGGCCCATTGAGCTCCATGAACTCCGTGACCAAAGAGAAGTGAGACAAAGATGTCCCTCAGCGCAATGTGTAGGTCAGGGCCAGACAAAAGCAGATAGTGACAATCAAGCCTGTTTGATTGCCCCACTGAGAGGGGATGCCCACCACCACGGACCACTGTTCCCTCCGGTGCCGTGCTCTGCGCTCTGCTCCACCCGTCACCTGCGCACGGCAGCTCTGAGCGCTCAGCTCAGCTCTTGTTCAGCTCACAGGGTGCTTGGCATTCCCTTTAAGCTTGCAATAGGTGTAATTATCACTGCAGTTTGCTTATAAACATGCATATAACCCTCTTGTTTGTTTTTCACCTGTACTGCATGTACATGCTTCTATGGAAATGAATTGGCAGAGGCAACTGAGTGAGTTAAGTGCAGAATGAAACCTCTCTCATCTGACTATTGTGCCTATGATTTTGATAGAGGTAACAATCTTTTTCAGATGTTGACCTCAGGTCAGTGAATTCAAGATGCAAAGTGGCAGATACTGTGTTGTGTCACTCCCCAAAATAACAAATATGTTCAATAATAAAATCTTTTCTATTGAAAGTGTTTTCATTGCATTTTGCCAGTGAATACAAAACATATATTTTTTGGTGCATTTTGTTTTGCTTCTAACTTACATCTGCTGGGACTAGCAGCTGCTGTTTGAAAATCATTCTGTTAAGTCCGCTGAATACCAGGTAGTGAGAGCTTTTTTTTCTCACAGTTAAGGAAAAAAGGTGTGGGTGGAAGTTGGTAGCTCTGAGCTCTGTACTGAACTACAGCTAGGATGGTTTGACTTGGATTGTTGGCTTGAGAGCTGTTCCTTGTCTTGAGATAGGGATAATATACAAGAGGAAACCTGTCCTTGCATCTTTGTGTGCTTTCTGTGAAGTCCTTTGGACAAGGGACTATGGATTTCCATGAAGATTAACAGAAGAGCTGTGAGAAACCTCCTTAACCTCAGAAGGTGTTGTGAACAGAATAGTCAAATTTGCTAATTTGATGAACTGGATGAGGATACACCTCTACTATTCATCTGTGTGGATCTTTGCTTTCAACACTGTGACAATATCCCCACAAAGCAAAGCAAGGACACAAGATTTTGCTGCCAATATTAAAAAAAAGTGAGTGTTGAGGGAAGCCATCAATGCAGTCTCTGGGGGGCAGCACACTACCACCTCCCGTGCCTGGGTCTAACAGCCACTTCAACTTCACACATCACCTTATACACTAATTGCTTCTACTGCTAAGTCTTCAGAAAACTTGGATTTGGTTTCACCATGCTTCCTACAATAAGTATTTTGTATTTATTTTATACACTGATTATAGGAATATGTTACTCAAAATCTAATGACTTTGTAAACATTGTTGAGTTTTATATGCTCAATAATATCAGTTTAGATCTTCTGTTATGCTCTTATCTCCTGTAACCCATCTGGTATAAAATTACCTTGATCAAAAATGGTTCTGGTCATTTTTTCCTTGTTTCCTGCCAGATTTGTTTCCATCACTGTAAAGGGTCTTGACACATGGAAAAGCAGTCCTTTAGAAAGGATGCTGATTTTTTGCCTCTTGTCAAGTGGTTTATGTATTGGGTGTTAGAGTATCTCCTCTGCACACATTACTGGAATCACAGAGGGGCTGTTTATCTGGTTGACATTCCATAAACCTTGTTAGAATTAAATGGACCTATGGGATTCCCAACATATATTTGTTCCTATGGTATTATCAGTAATGTAGAACAGTGCAAATAAGGAGGAGCCCAAGGGCTGATTTTTTTTTTGTTATTAACTGTATTTGAACATCTGTGCTATAAGTGAAAATTGCAAGAGAGTAAAGAGAAGAATTTCCCTTCATCCTTTAGTAGTTTCTACAGTAAAACATTCTGCTATAAAGTAGAAATTAGAACTCTCTTTTTACCTAGCAGATGTTTCCTTAGTTATTAATTGTAGTTCTCAAAGCTGAAAATGAACATGTGAGACTGCTCTCTCTAATTTGATTGATAATTCGTATGCCCAATAGGATCATTTTTTTAGTAGAAAGTTTCAAGAAAAAGGAAAAACTTTGCACATTCCAGTGAAATTTGATCCATTTGTTCTGGCTGAATGCAAATTTTAAGGTGCTAGGCAGCATTCACAGGAAGAGTAAGGAGAAAAGTCCTGGAACTATTTGTATTTGGTAACCAAGACTCCCACCAAGAATGTATAAACCTACACTCAGATCTCTGTGTTGTTTGATTAGGAAAGAAGTTGCAACCCAAGCCTCCTGCACTGAAGCTTCCTCTTTAATATATGAAAAATTTCCCTCTTGTATATATGAAAGCTAGAGATTTTTCTTCAGAAAATATGTGGACTCCGAATTGCTCTTTTCTTTTAAAAAAATTGCATTTCAATATGCAAATTAATTTTAAAATAATTAAAAATTGGGTCATGTAAAAGAAGCTTCTGCATCTTTTCTTTTGCTGTGAACAACTGTAAGAATACCCATTCTGTTGTGAGGTCAAGAAAACTAAAAAAAATGAATTATGCTTTAAAATGCAATTTGTATCTGATCTTACAAGCACTAAAATTCCCCATCATCTGTGAGCCCTTTTTAAGTTGTGGAAATTTTTCATTTTCTCATGGTCTGCTATAGCATCTATTATTATACTTCTAAGAACAAATTCTCTAAAGGCTATGCTAAAAGTCTAATCTTCAATATTGCTCCATGAAACAGCTGCAGGTCTCTTAACTTGGACTTGACAACCATATTTGCCGAATCAAAATCTCATGATTATAAGCTTGTGTTATTTCAGGCCAGTGAGTAAGGACGTTCAGTATGGGAAAAACCCCAACAACTTGTAACAATACCCTCGATATCTTCACATATTTGGAATTATTTCAAATATGACTTACCATGATTTTCCAAGGGGTTATAAACCTGATTTTTAGAATGGTTACAATTCAGCCTTGAAATGATTTTACCCCAATTCATCGCTGCAGGCATTGCTTCAGCTCCATCTTCTTGTAGTTTTTTTCCGACAATAAGCACTGATTTCTGTTTCAGAGGGAGGTCCAGTGCATGTAGGTTTACTCAGAATTTGCAACACGAAATCCTGTGTTTGAACACAGCAATGAAGTGGGGACGAACATAGGTATAAGGCTTTTATAAATCTAGACCATGACATCTCTTTGTTGCTCAGAACCAACATTGAGTATAGAACTGTTTTTATCCAGGAGTAAGTTTTGCATATATGATCTATGGTTATAAGCCAATACTTCATCTTTAAGAGCACACTGAGAGAGGACCTAGCATTGTGCGAGCAGACATGCAGTAAAGAAGTTTGTAGAAAGTGTCAGAGAAGAGAAGAAGGATATATAAGGGTCTAAAGCTAGACTAGCAATGTGAGACAAGCATGAAAATAGGACAAGAGAGGGTCTGGGAAGAGGGACAGGCAGCAATCAGTATTGGAGGTAATTTGTGGGGGGTAGGTAGCTATCTATCCTGGGAAAGGGGTTACGATGCCAGGTTCCATCACAGTGGAAATCAGAGCAAGCAGGGTAAACCAAAGTTAAAGTAGGAAGACAACAAATAAATAGGTTACAGAATTAGCAGCTTTTCAAATACTAAAGCCCACAACTCATGAAAAAAATTCCTTCTGAATGCTGAACAGATGTTAAAGATAATAATTTTTGCAAACAAATTCACAAAAAATTTCCCAATCACCTCAAACTGCTGCTTTTTGTAACCCACAAATGCTGGTTTTAGTAAGCAGCCTGCCAGTAGAGAGAGCCCCAGAGAATGAGCACAAAAGATACAGAGACATTAGTGTGGTAGTTGCAGTGTTTTTCCAACCAGAGACTTGGTGAGCCTGACTAGTTTGGGTTCCAGCTTAGCTCTGGTTCATGGTCACAATTTGGCCCAGGTTTGAGAGGTACAAGTCATTAAAGCTGCATAGGATAGTTTGAGGAAGCTGCTTGTGTAGAGGCTGTTAGTTGTGTTTAGTATTGCACACCTTGTATCAAACTGAGAACTTTATTTTAAGCAGGAGTTTCTTTGCCATCCCTGCTGTGATGATATGTCTCCTGGTGAGAGGGCAAATCAATGGATCCTGCTGGAAGATCTGGTACCCAGCAGGACTTCTGCGAGGGGCATCTGATAGAGCAAACCATTGGTAAAATATAAACCCACAGCTTTGAGATACAGAAAAGTGGTGTTAAACCAGTTAGGGAGGTCCAGAAGGAACTGGTGCTTCACAATTCAGTGGAGAGTTAAGAGTGTCTTTGCATCAGGGATAGGCCTGTGCTTGAATTCAAAATCATCAATCAGTCACAACCGACATACAGACAAAATCTGGGCTCCATCACATACTTGATATGAACTTCCAAGACAAGGCATAAGGAGAATTTTGTTTTGCGTGTCCAAGGTCCTACCTTAACAATGCACCTACATGCAGCATGTCCGAGTACAACATTCCTGGCCCAACTGTGTCACACACATCACTTCCCTTTGCAACAAGATAAAATGTTTCAGAAAAAAGATCAAATGTCATACAGACAGCTTGGATTCTGCCTTCTGCATCCCCATACCGGCAGTCTCTGGTGCTGCATGGACATGAGGACAGTGGCATGGATCTCTCTGGGGGAGTACAATAGGGTTTGCCCTGCTGACTCTCCTGGTTTCTACAGTCAGTGCAGTCATAGCCTAAAGACTCTTTCTATGGACCACTTCTGGTGGGGGGACTGGCTCACACACAGCACTCTTGCAGATGTCCAGCAAGAAACTTCAGCAAACTTTGTGGCACTGGCATCATTTAAGAAAAAAAATGTTAACTTTTTTTACAAAATGTTCTGTGGTAGTGTGGAGAATGTGAGCTGATGTTGCGACAGTGTAGTCTTTTGTTTGTAGTAACATTCCCTCATATGTTGGGGGTGTAAAGGACAAAGGTCAGTGCTTCTTCCGTAACCTGAGTTCAGAGCTCTCCTGTCCCTCTGAGAGCCTCTTTTGGAAAGCGATGGCTGAAATGTACGGGTAGACTGGGGCAATGCAACCTGTCCCTCTTGGCAGCTTCTCAAGATTCCAAGGGGTTTTTCTGAGCTGCAAAATAAAACCATAAAATCAGGAAGAACAGAACTGTTGTAACCAGGTTGGGAAAAGCTCAAGCAGTATAGCTGTTTGCTGGGACAAGGGAGCCACCATAATAAAATTCTGTGGTTCAGGGTTTGCAGACAGGAAAAAAAAAGTAAGGTGGCAAAGCTCCTTTGGGACAAAGACATTGGGTGGATTTGGCATCTCACTGCCTCACTGTGCTGCGCAGGACGGATGTGAAAGGTGGGGTTCAGAGCAGCAGAAGGACCAGGTCTATGAGACCTGATTCTCAGAAAGAACATGGAATCAGGAGCACCTGGAAGATGACAGGGTCAGGATAATTGCTAGAGGCTCTGTCAGTGCGGTGGTGATGCCTATTGCGAATGGTTGGTATATGTTTTTTTCTTTTTTTTTCTTTTCCCGATTAAACAAAGTCAGTTTAAGTCTGCATGTCACAGTCTCTCCTTGACAGTGGAGATGGATTTTCCAGATCCAAAATGGTCCTGATCAGGATAGTATTTGATGAATATTCCCTTCTTCCCTGTGTTGCAGCCTGCCTTGCAGCAGTTTTAGCAACTGTTTGTGAGTTTCTGAATCTTGTGAGATTTGGAAACTAAAAAAATGACATTTTGAGTAGCAGGATAGCTATTTTCTTGAGCTAACTCCTGCCTGGCCCCAGCACAATGCCCCAGTTCCACTGCAGGAGAGGAGGGGGCTGGGGTGAGGCTGCTAGGCACCATGTGGCACTGTTGCTATCTGTTGAGCAGGGACCTTCCCATGCCAGGTTTCTCTGTAAAGGAGAGATAGGCAGGCTTGGTTTAAGTGTTTCAGTGATTTAGGGATTTGAACCTGGCCCTTGTGGCTGCCAGGTAGTGATGTCGAAACTGATTCAGGAAACTGACTCACTCCATCGGAACACCTCCTGAAACGGTTTCATTCCTCCTGTCAGTGCAGTGGGAACAAGGCAGTGAATACCTACGGTAAACCCAGCACAGAAGTTATTTGTTCTACCTGTGTTGCACTTTGAGAGTAGGAAAATTTGGATTTCTTCTCTGATTTCCTGCTCTGTATTGGTGATGGGAGATGTTTTGCCTGTGTTACCCTCTTTGATCTGTTCTGAGTAATTTGCTGCTGCCTGCTGAATCACCTGTATAAATTTCTTTGTTATGACTATAACCCTAACTTTTTCCATCTAACTCTTTATTTGATTTAACTTGTTGAACCGTTATTGAATTTGTACTATGTAAACATCTATCTGTGGGTCTCAAATCTGACAGAAGAGAAATCAATTAGGGTAGGAACAAAAAGCACACTTGAGAAGTCTTGAAGGACACTCAACTATATTTAATATCTATTGTGGGCAGGGAAGCTTCTATAAGGTGACTGTTCCCTGACATTGGGAGTGTATTTACCATTAAATCATAATTGGAATATAAGATTGTGTTTTATTATCCAGAACTGTCAAAATGTAGAAACATTTTAGTTCTACTACAGGTCAGAAGGTGTAAGAGTAGGTCATACATATTCGAAAATTTATATCTTGAAGAGAGTAGATAACGAGTATATTTTAAATACTTCGAAATAATATACTGAAGCCAAACAGTGTTATACTAGGTTCATCTGTATTCACAAAAGGGCTGTATGTTTACTTGAAGCTTTGAATTTGCATGGCATATATCCTATGCAGCCTTGTAGAAGAAATATTTCCATTTTAGAATTCAACTTTTGTAACCTTTGGCAACACGTAGTATCAATGGCTCTTTGTTGCTTAAAAAAAGTGAAACTGTAAGCTATCCACAAGGATATGCAGGGCATTGCTATAGCAACACAGCCTCCCTTCCAACACCAAGAGAGAAGTCATGAATAAAAGATGGGGTTCTAAAGACAACAAAATAGAAAAGGTTGTTTCAACCCTTCTAATACCTGACATTTGCAGTTATTTTGTTAAATGCAAAGCAAAAAAAAATGTTGGGAAAGGCCATGCCTTTGCTGAAAGTGTGCATTTATATATTGGGAATGTCACCAAGTAGATACACACTTTTTGCATTACTGAAAGCTTAGAGAAAGGAGTAGAAATCAATAGCAGAAGCTGACAGCATGCAATTTCTTAAAATATACATACAAAATAAACATCTGAAATATCTATCTGATTTGAAAAAGAAGTATTTTCTGAAAAACAGTGCTTGCTTTCTATCTGAATTAACATAATGGAAATATAATGTTGTAAAAACACCACCCATTTTCTGGTCTATACTTGATTATTTTATTTTTGTTAATTGAAATGGAAATTGTACTTCAGAAAAGGAAAGATTCTCAGCCTCAACAAATCTGTATTTTTCTTAAGCTGAATAGAGATTATAATGAAAGTAAAGCTCAAAGCTCTGTGCCTTACTACAGTTTCTGGCCCTTAGTATTTTTCATGGAAATTATTAGTGAATTAACTGTGAGGCATAAGAACAGCAGTATGGTTTGAAAGGTTCCTTTTAACATGTTATTTGTTACTGCATTTCTATTCAGATTATATCCAGGAAGGACGACAAGACCATTTCCTGGCATGGTCTTGTTTACTAAAAGATTGTTATAAAAACCCCCCTTGCTATAGAGAAAAAATATATTACTCATAAAGCCCTTTATTTATAAATCAGAGGAACATGTATATATGAAAATCTTGTTTTATTTACTCTTTTGAATATGTTGCCGTGTATATCTGCACTTGGGCTTAATCTATTTGAAATTATATCATAGCGAGAGGTGACTTGGTTATGCTGGCAAATTTTCCCTGAGTAACTGATGGAGGAAGCAATGTGATCCAGTTGTGGTGTTAAAACCCCCTCATCTGTCAGTCCCATGTCTTGACTTCAAATCCAGGAAACTCACTTCCTTCAGTGAGTTTTGCTTGCTTTGGGGATACACTTTGCTTATAATTATGTCTTTCCACTGAGCAATTCAAGTATGAAGTCCAGGTAGATGATATCAGTTGCTCTGCCCCGTCTACAAATTCTGTGGCCCTGTTGTAGAAGGCCACCAGATTTGACAGGAATGACTTGCCCCTGGTAAAGCCCTGTTGGTTATTACTAATCACCTCTTTGCTTTTCATGTGCGTAAGCATAGCCTCCAGGAGAATCTGCTCCATGATCTTGCCTGACACAGAGGTGAGACTGACTGGTCTGTAGTTCCCTGGGTCTTCCACTTCTTTTTCCCCTTTTTAAAAATGGGAGTTATATTTCCCTTTTTCCAGCCATCAGGGACTTTACCTGACTGCCACAATTATTGATAGTGGCTTAGCAACTGCCAGTTATATCTGCCAGTTCCCTCAGGACCTGAGGATGAATCTCATCAGGTCCCATGGACTTATGTGCATTCAGGTTCCTTAAAGGGTCTTGAACCCGATTCTCTGCTACAGTGGGCTCAGGGGATTCATTCTCTGTCCCTACATTTGCCTTTCTTGACCTGGTCAGGGTGGCTGGAGCACTTGGACTTGAAGACTGGGGAAAAAAAGTCATTAAGAACCTCAGTCTTTTCTTTATTCAGGGTAGCCATGTGTCCTGTTTCCTTCTGGAGAGGGCACACATTATCCCTAGCCTTGCTTTTGCATGTGGCATACCTGTAGAAGCCCTACATATTATCCTTATCCTTTATGTCCCTGGCTAGCCTCAATTCCAACCGCGCCTTGGCTTCCCTGACCATGTCTCTAGTTTCTCTTACAACCTCTCGGTATTTCTTCGAGACCATTTGTCCTTCCACCTCCTAAAGGCCTCTTTTTTTACCCCTGAGTTTCCTCAGAATTTCCTTATTCATCCATGGAGGCCCTCTGGCATTTTTGCCTGATTTCCTCTGTGTCTGGATGCATTGCTCCTGAGCTTGGAGGAGATGATCCTTGAATATCAGCCCACCATCCTGGGCCCCTCTGCTTTCGAGGACTTCATCCCAAAAGACTCCGCCAGGAAGGTTCTTGAAGAGGCCAAAGTCTGCTGTCCTGAAGTCCAAGGCAGTGAGCTTGCTGTGCACCTTCCTCACTGCTCTGAGGATCTCAAACTACACCATCTCGTGGTCACTACAGCCAAGGCTGCCTTGGAGCACCACATTCCTCACCAGCTCCTCCCTATTGGTGAGCACAAGGTCCAGCATGGCTCCTCTTCTTGTTGGTTCCTTGATCATCTGTGTAAGGAGATTATCATTAACATATTTGAGGAACCTCTGGGATTGTCTCTGCACTGCCATGTTTCTCTTCCAACAGATATTGGGGTGATTGAAATGTATTTAATAATAAGTGCCAACAATTAAGTGATTCCCAGTAAAAGTCATGGCTATTTATGTTATTAGGAATCAGATAAACTGGCAACAGGACTATTCTATTAATTTTACCCTCAAAAAAGTGTATATTGAAATGTGTTTCTTGATTCAGGAATTTGTGGAGGTTTTGGCCAAAAGAAACATTTTTGCCTAAATGTAGGCAAATCTAGAGTTTATCAAGCTCCTGTACTTCTTGGATATAGGACTTGTCACAAGCTAAGGAAAATGTTTTTACAAGAATCAGAGAGAAATAATTGGCGGAGTATGATTAAGAAGGCTTCATGAATGCCTTGCTAGAACTCTTTTAAAAGAACCTCCTCTCTTCATCAATAGATTTTAATATAATCGAAGGTTCAACATTTAAATTGCAAAGAGGAGAAAACACCTGTTAGCTTTTGTGAATAGATGTATATTCGACAACAGCAACTTTCATTCTAATGTTTTATAGACAGACAAAATCTCTTCAGAGTTTTGCAGCTACAAATCTCATTGACTACACTGTGAGTTAATTAGAGGCAAGAGTACTAGGGCAGAGTATTGACCTTGAAAAAAGTCAGGTAGATGAATCAAAAAATGCACATGGAAATGGAGAGAAATGAAAAAGAATCTAAAAGTGTGAGGGAAAAAAATCAACCAAGCAAGGTGTAGAGGGAAGTAGAAAAATGTATTAATTTTGAAAAGAGTAGAAGGATAAAGAGAAATTTTTGTTTACTTTTATTAAAAATTTGCTGCAAAAATATATTTACATGTAGTTGAAATTATTTTCAATGTTGTGTGCATAGATTTGTGGATGCTTGTCTATATCTTAGATTGACTAGATTTTATTTCTCTGCATTCTTGAATGAAGTGTTTGTGTACAATGTTTTATTATATTTTAAGTGTATTTGAAAGAAACCTATTGCTTTTCTAGTGTGAAGTGCATAGAAGGGGGCTTTGGTTGCAATCCATGTAATTACAGGATGGAAAATTCCTCTTGCCAGTGGCACTGATAATCTTCAGGTCCTATCATGTAAATTTCAGGCAGTCCTGGAAACTATTGCTAGTTTCATACTTAGTTAAGAAAGTAAGAAACCCTAACATAGTCATTAGTCACCTTCATTCATCCTTGAATTATGTTTTAAATTTGCTTCATGGCACAGTGAAGACCTCTCAATACATCTTTACTTATATGAACCTCTTTTCCTACCCATTGATTATTTCTCATTGTGCTGGGTTGGCCTTAGTGAATTTATCTCTGGGCAAAATGAGCAAGATTTCATTCTGTTCTTATCTCAGGGAGCACACTGAGCTGGGAAAATAACCCCCACATTGTGGGTAACAAAGGAGATGATAGAGAAAAAATTATAAAGCACTACCTGTATAGTGCTTTATAGATCTGTGTAGTGCTTTATCATAAAAAAAGGCCCTACTATCTGTAAGGCTTTTTCAAACACATAAATACCAAAAGGGAAACCACAGACAATGTGGGTCCACTAGTTAATGGAAAGGAGATCTTGAAAACAGAGGACGCAGAGAAGGCAGAGCTATTGAATGCCTTCTTTGCATCAGTCTTTACTGGTAAGACCAGCCTGCAGAGATCTCTGACCCAAGAGACCAGAGTAAATGAAGTTGGGGAGGAAGACCTTCCCTTGGTCAAAGAGCATTGGGTCAGAGAATACCTAAACAGACTGGACATCCACAAGTCCATGGGCCCTGATGGGATGCATCCATGAGTGCTGAGAGAGCTGGTGAACATCATAGCTGGGCTGCTCACAATCATCTCTGAAAGGCTGTGGGGGTCAGGAGAGGTGCCTGAAGACTGGAGGATGGCAAATGTCACCCCAGTCTTCAAAAAAGGCAAGAAGGAGGATCCAGGAAACTACCAGCCAGTCAGCATCATCTCAGTCCCTGGATAGGTAATGGAACACCTCCTTCTGGAGGCCATCTCTGCCCACATGGAAGACAAGAAGGTGATCAGGAGTAGTCATCGTGCCTTCTAAAATAAAACAACTGCCTGGATGAATGAAGGGAAAGCAGTGGACATTGTCTACCTTGACTGAGAGGGGACCTCATGAATGTATATAATTATCTAAAGGAGTGGGTGCCGAGAAGATGGACCCAGGCTCTTCTCAGTGCTGGAAGCCAATCAAACAAGAGGTAACAGGCAGAAACATATGCACAGGAATTTCGGCCAGAATATGAGGAAGAACTTCTTTACTGTGCAAATCACTGCACACTAGAACAGGCTGCCCAGTGAGGTCATGGACTCTCCCTTGCTGGAGACATTCCAGAACCATCTGGATGCAATCCTGTGCCATGTGCTCTAGGATGACCCTGCTTGAGCAGGGAGGTTGAACAGACATCATATGTTTAATTCCACTTTCTAATTTAATGGCAATGATTTAAAAAAGATTTTGATGTTAACACTGTGCCATACAGTGCACATATCAACTGGTGGTTGCAATTCTTAAGGCTCTTAGCTTAATCCAGCAAGAGATAATTACAAAAATTATGAAAATAAAATCCACTTTATTGTTGCAATTCTTTTTTAAAATCATAATGGTGATCTGTCCTGCAATACTGGTCACAGACTCCTCAAATTAATCTCAGAGAAGGCAGAAAAAACACAATTTCTTGCCTTCTGCCCACCATAATACAATTTAGAAAGAGAAAGTGCATATAACTGATGAACCTTTCTCAAAAGAAATTAAGTGAAGCAGTTCAAAGTGTAAAATCCTTGCAGAAGACTATTAAAACCAGCAGAGAGATCTGCCATTGTGGAACTTTTACCTATGTGAGAAAATAAAACACCCTGGCAAGACAAGGTAGAACTGTTATGAAACAGGTAAAAAAAAGTTGTTGAGCCTGAACTTGTTAAAAAGTATTAGAACAAGTAATAGTAGCATTTAAAATTGAAACAGTAGAGAGTCTGAGTCTCTAGTTCTGACAAAGTGTAAACGAAACATTCAAGACAGACAAGATTTTAGCAAAAACCCCAAACCAAACAACCTAAAACGAAACACGAAAAAGCCAAAAAAGAGGTGTGGCTTGTGTATTTTTTTCTTACTGGATCCTTTCTGTGTGGATAAAAAACTAAGAACATTTGACTAAGCTGTTATGAAAAGGGTTTAGAACAAATTGATATATGTATAATAACAAACCCACAGAAATAAACTGTGTTAATTTGAGAACTCTAGCAGAAATCAAAATTGAACTGTTGAACATATCCTGTGAAGGCCAACTATGACTTATATCAGCCCTGATACCTGAGGAGCGGAAAAGTAATAGTCATGAAGCAAATTTTTTAAAGAACCCATAGGATGTGGGATTCAATTTTGTTAGTGTGACTGGACTCCACAGTGAGCAGATTGGATGAAATCATCCTAAAGATCAGAGTTATGCCACACTATTATGCCACATTAATGTGTTGTTACAGAGAAGAATTGGCACAACTTGGATATTTAATAGGTGTCTCACGAAAGGCTAACAAGCAGGATATGGAATAAATTTCTTCCTGAATTAGCAATGGGTTAAAGAAAAGGGGGGGAGAAAAAAAAGAAGACTAGGACAATTTTTCCCAAAAGATTTAGTAGGTGAATGGATAGAGCCGTATGCTGTTCAACATATTGTTAATTGATCTAGCAAAGGGTGTGAATAATGAGAAAATTTTTGATTGATATGAAATTATTCAAGATAGCCAAATCTTTCTGTAAAGAGTGGTGTAAGGATATTAGTGTTGAGTGGTTGGGTGAGAAAAGACAGAATTCATGCAAAGTAATATTCCTGAGGGAAAAACAGTTTTAATGATAAAGCTCACAGTGGTAGACTCTAAATTAGCAAAGATCTTGAAGCTCTTCTGATTAATGCCTTTAAGACATCGACACAATTCTCAGCAACCATCAGAAGAAAAACAGAATATTAGGAAGCATTGGGATAATAATAATAATAGTAAAGAATCAGAAAGCTTGATTTTGTGTATATTGAAGAGATGGGAACATCATGAATGGTTTGTGGAAGTGTAGAGGGAAATAGACCTAGAAAGTGCAGGGAGATGAGCAGAGGGGAAGGTTAGAGGTATGGGACAGCTTATGTGTGAGAGATATACTGTGTACCAGTACTCTTCAGCCTGGCAAAGAGACAACAAAAGGTGGGTGTGATAGAGGAATATAAAATTATGAATGACATGAAGAAACTGAATAGGGAATGATTACTCACTGTGGGGTACCCAAGGAAACTGTTAGGCAGCAGGTTTAAAACAAACAAAAGAAAGCACTTTCCTGTATAACATTATTACATTTCAAGATTCATTTTCATGGGATGCCAAAATTACAAATAAGCTCAAAAAATGATTAAATGATTTTATAAAGGAAAGACCATCAAGAGTTATTAAACATGACATGGATGATTTAAACAGAAGTAGCTGGCAACTACAGCTCTACTTTCCCTCTTCCATCAGCTGCTAGCCACTGGCTGAGAAAAATCTTTTAGTTTTTAGTTTGATCTAGCATGTCTGTTTTTATGGAAAACAGCATAGAAAATATGGCTTATTCAATGCTTAATATGTAAGCTCTGATTCTGCTATCCTTTCTCCCAGCCTGCTCTCAGTATCAAACCTAACCAGGTTTCGTTTGGGCAGCATGATTAAATGTCATAAAACTGAGCACTTCAGAATCAATATTATTTAAATAATAGTCCAACAAAAACCTTCCATTAAATGATCCTTTTTAGGCATTTATTGTATACCTAATAGTATATGAATATTTTCAATGTTGCTAAGAAAAGGAATAAAATAGAACATACAGCTTGAGACTCAATAAGTATAGAGTAGGTTAAGGACAAATGAGAGAGATATATCTCCACAATCTAGCAAGGGATGCTAATTCAGTTTCTCTACAGTCTTGATTTAGTGAAGCAAAAATAGGGAAGGAAGGAATGGTTAAGTATTTTCAATATCTTTGTGTTTATGAAATAGTACGAGAAGAACAGTAATCCAGGTGTTTGTTGTCCTTTATTACTACATGAATGAGAGACTTCCATTCACTTCAAGGGCTGCCCCCACTAAATGTGTGGTTTCTGTGGGAACAGAAAACAGCTGGGTTGGAGAATGTGGGTGTCTTCATGGGTCTGTAAAGCTAATGTGACAATGATCCTTTCTCTGTCAAGGCCCAACATGAACAAAACTGCGACTCTGGAATCAGCACATGGAAGGTCCCCAAAATGATAGCCGTGTTTTCCTCCCACCTTTTCTGAAGAGAGGAAATGAAGATTCTCCTGGCTGTAAATCTGAGCCAGTTACAGTTTAAATTTGCTCTGCTGGTTGAGAACATTGTGGGGGGAAAATTGCCCTAAATATTTAAGGAAGAATGAAACCCATAGAGTTCATGGGATGGGAGAAATGAGAGCAAATGGAAAGGCTGGCTGTTAAAGTTGCCATCAGCAACTGAAATGTTGAGTTGAAGTGTCAAGAATCAAGTGTTCTCCTATTTATAAACAGACACTGTTGTATTACCTGGAATATTCACATTTGAAAGCTGAAGAAAAACAGAGCCTGTTTGAATGGGCATCCTGCCACTCAGGCAGCTTCCTAATGGTACTGGGACTCATGGCACCATTTGTTTCCAGCATAAGAGGTCTGGCAATGTTAAACTCTACACTGGCTTCATGTGAAAATGAGTGTGCATCTGGATGGGCTCCAGCTGTAAGAACAGCATGTCTACAGTGTCAAGTTGGACCAGCTGGAAATGCCATGTGGAGGTGGTTATTTGCAGTGTTGGATTTATTGCACAGTGGCAAGGGGCTGAATTGTCCTGTCAAGTTGCAAGCCTATGGTGTAAGAGAAGCACTTTCTGGAGCACTGTAACAACACCCTGAAATCTGGGACTTGGGCAGACTCTAAGAACCTTTTCTCTTTTCTCTGAGCAGGGTTCAGGTGCTGTTGCACATGCTTCAGTGTCCACATTTAGGTGCTTTGAGGAATTTGTGTCAAAAACTGAGATGTGAATTGAGTGCAGGTATCAGTGAGGATTAGAATTCAAAAGTACTGTCTTGAACTTTCACATTTAAGTTCTCATCCACTCTGGCATGCTGGATGCATTGTGGTCACTGCCAATTGCTTTCTGATTATGTTTGATGTATGTTTGCAGCTGGTGGAATCAAGTAGTTATTTGCAGAAACGTGCTGAACTCACTTCTTGAACTCATGGAACGGCAGTTCAATGAAACCAGAATAGAAATGAGATCTGCATTTATGCTGGAGGAAGAATATTCAAAATGGAAAATTCCTTGTGTGTGGTCTGGATGACACAGTACGAGTGTAGGTTTGATTTCTGTGGGCTAGTAGAGAGAAAGTGTTGGGTGAAAAGAGCAGGATTCAATTCCAGTCTTACTCTGCAATTTTGAATAACATATCCAAGACCCACAGGATTTGTTTCTTCATGTTGTTAAAATGCAGGTAGTAAAGCTTGGCCATATTTGAAAACTATTTAGTATTTAAGGTTGATAGTACAATTTGGAAATTATTTTAACAAAGAAAATGAATATGATGTGAAGAAAATGTTTTCTTGAAAAATCTGAGAAGAGTGAAATAGAAACTTGTCTTCTTGGTGACTTATTTCTGCAAGTTTGCTTTGGGCTCCAGAAATGAAGCTTTTTTTTTGGGTTGCACAGTCACAGAAATGTTGGCCCACTGAGGTAAGTCTGATATAAGCAAGGTATGACCAATAGCTCCTCTCCTACTGAGGTAAAAAATACTGAAAAAAATTGTCAATTATTTTAACAATATGCAGAATGTAGTCCCTGAAAATATTTACTCACTTTATCTTAGAAATACAGTTTCTGCTGTTAAGTAAGCAGGATTAATAGGATTTTCTTATAAAGTATCCATTCAAAATGAATGCATTAAACAATGCATTTGTTCATTGTGTTTAGCTGGAAAACTTAGATCAGCAATTTAGCATAAGTATGGGATCTAGTGCTGGTGTTATTGCATGCATTTATACTGGTGATAACTGGAGGGATATATTGGATAACTGGAGGAAGGATGGAGAGAGTAGGTATATTTATTTTCATTTTCTAGGATAAAAACAGTGGAGACAAGGTGCAATATATTCTTCATGTTACTACTATTTATGCTTTCCTGTACTTTTTCATGTATGGAACATATTTTAACATGCATTATCCTCTGTTAATTGCATGATATTTCTATGGGGTGGCAGAGCAACAAAGGTGTTCAAGAATGTGACAGGGAATGGTGCTTTTGTTTTTTATCCTCCAGTGCCGTCTGGCAAGGTCACTGTCTGAATGGGTTGTCTGCTTATAACCCTTTGTGTAGTACAAATAAGAGATTTGTTGATGCTTTGTCAGAAATTATTAAAAAGTTCAATTAAAATTTCTAAATTTGAGCAGAGATTTTCTGCCCTTCCTTTGGCATTAGCATTTTTGATAGTCTACAGATTTGTTTCTTGATTAAAAACATGATTTCTGATATATCCCCTGTCTGGTCACATGTGATAGTGTTACATTTTCCTGAAGCTGTTGTCATTTCTGATGAATAGAAACTATTGGAATTGTCTGTAGTGACACTAATTCGCATTCACTTGCAGTGCTGCTGCCTAGATACATAGTAATTGTTCCAGGAGCCTCCGTTCGGATAAAGACAAATATTCATGATGAAGACATCACTGATTTTTAACTCATTTGTTCTTTAAGGTCAGAACTATGCTGTTTTTCCTAATGAAGAGAAGCAAAAGGACAGGTTTATGGATAGAGATTTTGAAGACATATATGACTTTACTAATCCTAAAATACTGTGACGCATCAGTCGAACATGTGTAATATATATTGTTTTAAAATGAATCTTGTATGCCACAATGTATTTATGGTATGAACATCTTGGATGCCACAAAAGCAGCATATCACCCATTGCAACCATTGTCCATGTGGAGGCCAGTGTTGAGTGGTGTCCCTCAGGGGTCAGTGCTGGGGCTGATACTGTTCAATATCTTTGCTAGCAACATGGACAGTGGGACTGAGTGCACCCTCAGCAAGTTCACTGACAACACCAAGCTGTGCGGGGTAGTCGACACACTGGAGGGAAGGGATGTGCCATCCAGAGGGACATTGAGAGGTTTGAGTGGTGGGCCAATGCAAACCTCATGAAGTTCAGCAAAATGGAGTCCAAGGTCCTACATCTGGGCCACGGCAATCCCAGGCACACCTACAGGTTGGGTGGGGAAGTAATTGAGACCAGCAATGAGGAGAAAGACTTGGGAGTGACAGTGGATGAGATGCTCACCATGAGCTGTCAGTGTGCACTAGCAGCCCAGAAAAACAATCATATCCTGGGCTGCATTGAAAGGAGTTTGGCTAGCAGGTCAAAAGGGGATTCTCCCCCTCTACTCTGCTCTCGTGAGACCTCACCTAGAATACCGTGTGTAGTTCTGGTGCCTCAACACAAGAGGGACATGAAACTGTTGGAGCAAGTCCAGAGGTGGCCACGAAGTTGAAAAGAGGACTGGAGCATCTCCCCTATGAAGACAGGCTGAGGAAGTTGGGGCTGTTCAGCCTGGAGAAGAGAAGGTTGCATGGAGACCTCATAGTAACTTTTCAATATCTGAAGGGGCTACGAGGGAGCTGGAGAGGGACTCTTTGTTAGGAACTGCAATGATAGGACAAGGGGTAAT
>NW_008651984.1:56625-57904 GCF_000695815.1 Acanthisitta chloris
CCCAATCCTGGCAGTGTTCAAAGCCAGGCTGGCTAAAGCCTTGAGCAACCTGATCTAGTGGGGAGGTGTCCCTGCCCATGGCAGGTAGGGTTGGAACTAGATGATCTGTAAGGTCCATTCCAGCCCTTAAATTCTATGATTCTATGTATGGATGTGCATAGTTATGCAGTTGTCAATTGCAAATGCAGGTGTCTGTTGACAAGGGTTTGTGCGACAGTTTTTGATATCAGATTAAAAACCATTGTTCTAGAGTGTTCAGTTGGAGTTGAGATATCTGGTGGGAGAGAGTGGTAGAAAGAGTGCTTGTAGGAAAAAAACCCCACTGAATCATTGCCAGTAACTTTGAAGTGACCATTTTTAACAGCAAAAATTAGGTGATGCAATGTATATTTTCTGCCATTATAAATTCAAAATAGATTATCTTTCTTAAAGTCTTTGAGTGCATAAAATAATTGACCTAATTTGTGTCAGATGTTCTGTTAGGGTCTGAGTTAATACAGAGCTTTCTTTAGCCTCAGAGTTACAGGATTTGCTTTCAGAGCACTTACCTTTGGGTTTTATCTCCAGTACTGCTACTAAGCCCTGAGTAGACATGGTGCTCATGAGGCAAACAACCAGCAAGTCCTAGAAAGTAAGAGCACTACTTTGTTATATTAATTATACCATATTGTGTTTATTTAACTGTTTTGAAATTTGATAAACTGGCTATTTGATTGGCTTTTGAACTTCACAAGCAATTTGACATGCATTTTATCTTGTTTAACTCCTCAGTTTCAATCTTCTTGCTTTAGTTGGCAACTATTAATTTGAACCAAACTGAGAAAATGCTGGAGAGCTTCTTTGGTAAAGGCATTTTGCTAATCTGACGTCCTTGTCCACAGAGAAGTCAGTGAATTGGCTCTCAGAACACCTGCTCTTTGTTCTATCTATAGTGTTCTTATAGGCCTTTTAAAAACGGTGATTGTGAATTACCATATGTCAAGTACTAGGAATCTATATGAGAGAAAAGTAGTGTAAGAGAAAAAACTGCAATCCAGAAAAAGTTTATCATGGAACAGAATGTGAAACTGGGAAAAACTATTCTATGATTCTGTGACTTTACTCAGTCTTTTTTGGACACAGTTATTAATTATAGTGAATAAATTTCAAATATTTCCTATGAAATCAGAGTCTTTTCAGGTAAGAAACTTAGGGCCCTGTTGTGGTTTAACCCCAGTCAACAACCAAACACCACTCACTCCCCCACCAGCAAGATGGGAGAGAGAATTGAAAGGATAAA
>NW_008651985.1:0-231 GCF_000695815.1 Acanthisitta chloris
CTCGGCTGGGCAACGTTTCATTTGCTCCCGGTTCACCTTGCTCCCCAGTTAATCGCGTTGTTCTCCACAGCAGCGGACAACGCGAAGGAAGCGTACACTTGTGAGGCTTCCCGACAGGCTGGAAGTGGTAACAGTCCCGATTATGTGACCAGGCAGAAAGACCTGCCCTTTATTTTGCCCATCACCTCGGGAAAAGCCGGGCTGCTCGATAGAGCCACCACTGTCAGCGCC
>NW_008651985.1:309-588 GCF_000695815.1 Acanthisitta chloris
CGCAGGGCTCCCAGCGCTCCCGACCGCCTGCGGACAGGAGCATCTCTGCCGTGGGCTTCCGAGTCCTCCCAGCCGAAAGGCTTTCCCTGGCGGTTTGGTGCTGCAGACCCGAGAGAGCGGCCGGGTGGACTGCTGGAATTCCCTGTGCCCTCGGCCCGGGTCTGAAAAAAGCAGAGCGGAAAAAAGGCTGCCAAAGCCTGCGGGGAGAGGCCCTTAACCTCGAGCCACCTTTGGCCCCTGCTCCCGGGAGCCCTGGGAGGCCGGGCAGGTGCTGTGCTG
>NW_008651985.1:655-2702 GCF_000695815.1 Acanthisitta chloris
CTTCTCCTGCTCCCGGGGAAGTGTCGCTGATTTCTACCTCTGTGTGTGTGTGTGTGTGTATATGCAAATCTACTTGGTTTCCTGTTTTATTATCCTGCAAGAGAGCGGGAGGTATCTAAATATAGGCAGCCTCCCGGCTGCAGGGTTGGACTCTGCGCCTGTGCGAGTGTTTAATACACAAACACAAGCGCCTATGGAGACATATGCAAAGATATACACAATTTACATTACATTTCAACAATCGAATTTCTTCTAGCTGCGGTATTTCCCCCCTCTCTCTCGGTCTTGCCCCTGCGAGTGTTTTCTCTTCTTTAAGACTAGAGCTTGCCCGTGGTCGGATGGAAAATGATTCCCACGGCTTCTGTACAGATTCGGGGTTTGGAAAAGGGGCCGAAGTTGGGACTTATCGTTAGGGAAATTATTTTCACGTTTGCAGCCATGGATGTCCTGAGGAGCTGAATGTGTGTTTGGGGCGGGGGGAGAGATGAAGAGAGTGTGTTAGAGCCCAGTTTTTGCTGATAACTCAAACGCCGAAAATCCAGAGTAATTCCTTTGGCCTTGGTACAGTTACACGCACGTTACTGGGGATTTTGTCATTAAGAAAAGACAAAAGGATGCAGAGCATTTGCTTTGTCTTTCAAAACTTAAAATTATAAAGAAAAACAGGAATAGAAAAGCCTCCAAATTCCGGTAGAATTCCACTAAATTATCGATTACTTTTTCCCCAGTATAAAATACTGATGTTTCTCAAATATCGGATTTTATCAACATCAAACGAAGACACTGTCGATGCGTAAATATTCGATATTAAACCCAGTCCTAAAATTCCAGGTAAATTCACTCGAATTACCTTTTCCAGCAACTTCTGTCTCGAGAAAAACGCATCTTAGTTTTACCTGATTCAAAGAAAAATAGTTTGATGCTTTATTCTGCATCTGTTACGCAGTGTTACATCCCAGTAATCTAATGACCGACGCTTCCCTTTCGTATCAGGCAGTTCCCTACAGCACTACATCCATGAGCATACACAACTAATAAAAGACGGTGACCTACGGGGAGGAAAAAAAAAAGGTTTCGAAATAGTCCTCTCCCTCGGACAAGGATCCCGAAAGGAACCATAACCAGCTTCACCGAAAGCCAACCTCGCCGGGAGCAAAACCTCCTCTGCCTGAACTGTCCTATCGAAACTGGGGGAGTCAGCGGCTCCACGTCTTGTACGGGGCTGCAGGCAGAGAAACGTCCCCAGGGGCCAGAAAAGGAGCAAACTGAGCTGTCTGGGGGGCAGCAGGGGCTCCTCTTCACCTCCCCAAGTGCACAGGGTCCTGCTTCTGCCATCCAAAGTTTCATTTTCCCAGGAAGGAAAGTGGTGGAAACGGCGGAAGGGAATAGTTACAAAAAGAAGAAAGAAAAAAGGGAAAAGGGCTTCAGGATCGGGTCCAATAAATATCAGCCCTCCCGCATCCGCCAAGGTGCTCGCTATAGAGCACAGGACATCTACATCTGGAGTGCTCCTGTCGCCGGCAGCAGCGCCGGCACGCCCGGCGGAGAGCAACCAAACTCAAAGCACTCCCGGTGCCACGACCACTGTCGGCTGTGGGAGCAGAGAGCTCACCCTGAGCCCGTGCTGGGGCAGACCACTGCCCCTCTCCCCAGCGCCGAGGCAGAGGGCATCTCACCTATAGTGCCCGAACCTCTGTAATGCGAAATGACAGCAGGGGAGGGCCGGGAGGAGGGGGCTGGCGCTGCCGGGAAACCAGCCCACCTGCCTCTTGCGGTGGCTTGCAAGGACGGCGGCCGAGGAGTGATGGGGTAGCAGGGCCTTCCAGCAAGCCACCCCGTGCTCGGGAGCTGGAGTCGCGCGTGCGACCCAGCGGGGAAGGAAAGAAGCCGGCGGTGATGAAGAACCGGCGGCGCTCAAGCAACGCGGCCGCCTGGGAGAGAGGCCCGGGCAGGGCTCCATCGGCGTGGAGAAACTACCAAAACCACCACCGGGTCCGGTCCCTGCGAGCATCACTGCTCGGCTCCGACCCCCCAGGTGGAGCTGCCC
>NW_008651986.1:0-8184 GCF_000695815.1 Acanthisitta chloris
AGGAAAGCTTTCAGTTAATAAACAGACTCTGCAACCTACAATAATAGATCATCTGTGCTGCAGAACATTCAAATGAAAAATATTATCCCTGCAGTCTTGATAAGATCACATCTGACAGGTTAAATTGTTATTTTGTGCCAGTCTCCAAAGATTTCAGTATACTTTCAGGTATAAAACAAGAGTAGTTCTACATGAACATATCATAAATGGAACTCAAATCCAATAAATATAAATTTTTCTTTTACTATAAGGGATGACACCTAGTTTGAAGGAGAATTAATAAAAGTGAACTAAAAATCAATGTTCCTTTTTTCTTTTTTTTAAAAACATTTATCTGACATGTTAGTTTTCCAGACTCATGTGAAGATTTTTTATTTCAGTGATGGGCTTTCAAAAATTATATTTAAAATAGAAATTTCACTGAGAAGAACTTACAAATAAATCTCTTTTTAAATCAATCTCAAAACATCATGTCATTAATGGCAACAGCAAATGCAAAAAAAAAGTATTTTTATTCTTTTGAATACGACAATGACTACAAAATATAGCAATGAGAGTGTCTTACTGAACTATAAATGATATTCAGAATATACTGTATTTTTAAAATTTGTTTCCAAGGACCCAAAGTTCTGTAAAAACTTACCTGAAGGGAGGACTTATTGAGAAAAGGTGTGGGATTTGGATGTTCCCTTTTCAAAAACTGAGATATGTGAATCCCTTCCCTGCCAATTTTGGTTTTCCAGCTCAGTCTCTCACAGTGATGTAAGTTTGGGCAATGCAGTAAGAGAGAAAGACAAAAGAACAAATTCCTGGATTTTAATAAATCACACAGGTCAGTATGCCATTGGGGTTAATTTATCTCCTATCCTAGCAACTACTAGATGTATGAGTAACTTGGGGGTTTTGCTCCATTTAAACAGCAGGGTAACTAGCACTGAGATTATATAAACTTAGATAGGAGAACATATTTTTAAAAAGGCTAATAGTCATATTTTAAATTCAGACCAATAATCCTACATTATCTGTGCCATATCTTGAACAGACCTGATTGAATCAGTGTCTTGCTACATTTCTGGCGTGACCTGAACATTCAGTTGTGGTTTTACCATTTATGAATCATGCAAATATCTGCAAATTACTCTGGTAAAATCATTAACAACTTTACTACACTGACCTCTGCAAGATGTTGTTCCCATTTTGTCTGTGTAATGTAATAGCAATGAACTGTCACCATCTGTGTACACATTGCTGTAAAGAGTGAAAATATATGATGTTACTAAAGTTTCCATTCCTTTATCTGAGGCTAAAATAAGCACGCTAATGTGAGTTTCTGATATGAAATCCAGAAGAAAAACAAACTGAATGCTGTGCTTTTTCAGTCAGGATACATTTCCAACAGCCATTCTGCCTTTCCACGGCTCATCAGTGTTAGCTCTGAGAGCTCCTAGGCAGCATCAGTACAAGTCTCAAAGAAGCACAATGCAAGGGTATGTTTTTCAGCATGGAGACAGTCATTTCCTGGCTTTGCTTTTCACAATAAACTCCTTTAAGTTACATTCTCTGTGAAAATTTTCTCCCTGTGTGTCTGTTTGTGTTAAGTACAATAGAGTCAAAGAAACACAGTTAATATACATGCATGTTCTCTATGTTTCTCCCTAAATTAAAAAAAAAGTGATGAATTCATGTCCAGTCCCACTGGACATCTGTTTGCTTTGTTTACCTGCTTGCTTCTGAAGGCAGAAGCAATGACTGATCATATATATGATACCTCTTATATATAAAATACCTCTTTGTCTTTGTAGAACATGTTCTGATCATTATTGTTCCCTGCGCCCCTATATCCCAGATTTATATTGCTCCTTCTTGGGATATCACAAGCCTTTTTTTTTTTTTTCCAGATGTCAAAAATGTGTTTCTCTAGCACAGGGCAGTATTTCCTGGGTGGGCAAAAACAGCCCAGCATGTGTAATTGCACACTGTTTCTGTGGTTTATTGCCTGCGCATGTAGCAATATTTCTGCTTGCAAATATGGAACATTAAAAAGTTTTATTTCTAGTATCTTCAGATCAGCTTTTGCTACCCTGTGGATGGTTTCCATCTAGCATGCAAGAGGAAACACAGCCACTTCTGACGTGGAAGCTGCAGCTTTAAGACGGTGGATAACACTGCCTTCTATTCCTTAGAAATTCCCAGATGAATATTCTTTATTCATGGTGGAGGTTGCAACAGCACATGAACATGGTTTTCTTTACACTTTTCCTTTTTTTTTTTTTTTCTCATTGCAGTTCTTCACAGGACTTGTAGTGAGATTGCTTCAGTACAGATTATGTTGAGCTGCTAGAGTGATCTCTTTGCTGTGGCACAATATCAGTGACTAAAAGTCTGTAGGTGGAGATTGGCAGGAGTTGGAAGTGTAGATAAACTCCTTTCCTGTACTAGGATTAACAGAAAAACGCCCCACCTCATCATTCTAAGAGAGACTTCTTTCTAGGCAAGGGTGGGAGACTCTTGAGCATTGAACAGGCAGACAGAAGTTACAAGCTGGCTTCCCAGTTTTTGGACCCCACCACACCCCAGGTGATTTTAAGGGCTTTCAGTTCATGCCGCTTGCACCTGTGAGCCCTCACGGTAAAAGCTACAAAAACTCATGGATTGAGATAAAGACAGTTTAATAGAGGAAGCAAAAGCTGCACACACAAGCAAAGCAAAACAAGGAATTAATTCACTGCTTCCCAAAGACAGGAGGTGTTCAGCCATCTCCAGGAGAGCAGGGCCCATCACGCATAACAGTTCCTTGGGAAGACAAACGCCATCACTCCAGATGTCCCCCCCTTCCTCCTTCTTCCTCCCACCTTATATACTGAGCATGATGTCATATGGTATGGAATATCCCTTTGGTCAGTTTGGGTCACCTGTCCCAGCTGTGTCTCCTCCCAATCTCCCATGCATCCCCAACTTCCTTGCCAGTGTGGCAGCACCGAACGCAGCAAAGGTCTTGACTCTGTGTAAGCTCTGCTCAGCAGCAACAAAAACATCTTTGCATTATCAACTCTGTGTTCTGCACAAAACCCAAACATAGCCCCATACTAACCTCTGTGAAGAAAGTTAACTCTACTTCAGCTCAAACCAGCACATTCCACCCCTTATTCCTGAAGAACAGGCTACTCTACAATTAAGGAAGGCCACATTGTCTCACTCCTCACATTTGGTTGCCCCATTTTCCAAGGAAACTACTTGCAATTCCATTCACAGTCCCAGAGGCCTTGCAAGTATCAGGTGTCAGGCACTTCCAGGGTCTGGCTGGCAGTTCAAGGTTCTGAGTCCCTCCTTTGGGGATACCATGGAGCCCACTACGAGTGGAAAATGTAGGAAGGGATATTCAGGACCTGAGAGACAAGTCACCACAGTGCCACCATCACCTTGGCACAGCCCCAAATGTTCAAATTGTTCACCACAGCAATGACTGGTGGTGTGAGCACTGCTGTCATCCCTGTCTGAGACTCTCTATTTCTCTGTGTTTCCCTTCACACCTGGATTCCCTTCTCACCTTGAATTTTAAATTGCTTTCACTGTGACAGCTGGTAGCCATGGCTGTGTTATTAAAACTGTCCACGCTGCAAGAGCGCCCAGATGCAGATCCTCCGCAATATGCACAGCAGGAGCTCAGCCACAGGGGAAAAAATGAGAGTACAATTAAGTAAAAGAGAAGAGCTTTTATAGTAGCTGCTGGATTTCTACCTGTCTGGGGAGGGAATGTCTTTACCTTTGCTGTTGTTGGGTCTGATTTTCCCATACCTATGAACTGTGGTCACAGTTATGTGCAGTACCATTACAGCCTTCACACGTTCCTCTAACATCTTTCAAAACTAGCTTTGGCTGGCGAGAAGGAAGGCACAGCCTTTCATTTTATAAGGTGTCTTTGCTCATTTCTGGGACACCATCATTCAAATAAAGAACAAGAAAATTCAAAGAGGAGAAAAAACAAGTCTGAAGACGCCAGGTGGGCAACTCCACTCACACCTGCCTAATACTACTAAAGACTAACCACAAGCTAAACCGATTGTATGAACTAGCAGGGTGTTAATAGCTATGACTATGCAGAATTGCCTGTTGAAATAGATCAACATTGTCTGGAGTGGTGGGGGTCTTTCATAGAGTAAATTTGCTTTTTGAACAGCTATAAGACAAACAGTTAACTTGAACAGAGAGCACAGAGGGCAACAACAGCCTGAACAGAGGCAAGGTTTATGCCTTACAGAAGGTGCATATGTGCCTTCAGGGAAACACAGTGATTTTGTAGAAAGAGGATACTCCATAGCAGTGACATTTTGTGGCTATACAACACTTTTCCAAACAAAATGATGTCAGTTAAAACCATCTTTGAAATAATAGATGTATTATCCAAATATATCTGGGTGGTGTGTCTGATAGGCAGAAGGAGTTCTGCAGTACTTGTGGCTATGACAAGCAGTTTTAGCAAGGCATACAGACCACAAAAGCTACAGGCAGACTGAAGCTAAAACAACTTCACACAGTAATTAAGTCCTTCATACAAGCAACTAAAGCAGGATAATGTTCACCACTTTGTTCCTAGTAGTGAAAAAACTTCCCCATTATAGATTGTTTTGTGACTATACTACAATAAGAGATTTGGAGGTGTTTTAAAGCACACAACACCTCTTGGTATGCATTATTAGAGTTTATGAAGAGCTGCAACCACAGTTTCCCTCAAACTCTCAGAGGAAGACCTGCTGATGTTAGCCCCATTGAATCTGTGAGGCTTCAGAAAATTGTACATGAAGATTGGTTTAAAAGTAAAGAAATTAGGCTTCTGCTGAGAAAGAGAGACCATGCCATGGTATCTAAAAGATGTCTGATTAGATTAGGAACACAATTTTATGGTAAAATTTTCCCAGTTGATGAAATTGCAGAATGGATCAGGTGCTTGTAAATGGCTTTATAGTCTACGGTCTTGATTACACAGGTGTTGGGATCACAATGGAAGATCAACTAAGAGAAAGAAAAAGGAAGAGAGGGAGGAAAAAACAGAGGCCAGTCTCTGGGTCTTTCTTCAGGAACAAGTGCTAAACAAATCTTAGCATGTATGGGGTGGGAATAGGTTGCAGAGAGTGGGGGAAAACAGATGAATGGGAGCTACTAAAAACTGGGACAAATAGAGGACAGCATATTGATTAAGATGAGAAGGGGGTCAAGAACAGCAAGTTGAGTCAAGCCAAAACCAAGCTAGAGGGTCCCCAGTCCACAGAGCAAAAAATCAAATTCACAGTAACACGTATATGGTGACCCTGAGCAAACATCTCAAGGGAATGTCCGAAAAGAACAATGACCAGCCAAAGAAATGGTTTGTTCTAGTAAATATGAAACAAAGTAGTCACAAAGTGTGCTGGTTTGAGCTGAAGTAGAGTTAACTTTCTTCACAGAGGCTAGTATGATGTTTTTGTTATTGCTGAGCAGAGCTTACATAGAGTCAAGGCCTTTGCTGCGATCCGTACTGCCACACTGGCAAGAAAGTTGGGGGTGCATGGGAGACTGGGAGGAGACACAGCTGGGACAGGTGACCCAAACTGATCAAAGAGATATTCCATACCATATGACATCATGCTCAGTATATAAGGTGGAAGGAAGAAGGAGGAAGGGGGGACATCTGGAGTCATGGCGTCTGTCTTCCCAAGGAACCATTACGCGTGATTGGCCCTGCTCTCCTGGAGATGGCTGAACACCTCCTGTCTTCAGGAAGCAGTGACTTAATTCCTTGTTTTGCTATGCTTGTGTGTGCAGCTTTTGCTTTCTCTATTAAACTGTCTTTATCTCAACCCATGAGTTTTTTTAGCTTTTACCCTTCTAATTTGCTCCCCCATCCCATTGGTTGCGTGGTTCTTGGCTGCTGCTGGGGTTAAACCACGACACAAAGCAATGTTGATTTGTTAGTCCATATTTATTGTGAAAGTGACAAGACCCAAAAAGATGTGTAAAGAAGGGAAAGTGACAAGTCTTTGGGATGCACCCTCTTTGTGCCTGCTATTGGTAACCACAGATATTGCAAAAGCCACACAGGCAGTCTCAGTGCTCAAAGGTCATAATCATTGTCCTATACAGAGGCACAGGAATCAGGATGGAGTTCATAAAAGCAATGAATGTTGTGTTAGGTTTTGAGTTGGTTCAGTTCTTGAGTTGCAGAGTTGTGCAGCTAGATTGTGTGAGAGTTTAAGATGCCCCACATGCATTGTAGGCCTGGGAAACATTTAGGCAAGAAAAAAGTCTGTGCTATTAAAAAGTGAATGGTTTGTTCACTTGTAACTTTGCGTGAGAGGTGTAAAGTGTAACTGGAAAAACCTCACAAAAGTAAAGACTGGAAACACAGTTAATGTCATGGAGATATCTTGAATATAAAATAGAACTAATGTCTCATGCCTGACATAAAAAGGCACAAAACAAGGAAAAGCTGTATTTTATAATAGGGAATGTATGCAAGAAACTGGGACACCTTTTATCTCAGCAGTTAGCACCAGAAGCTAGCTGAGAGGGTGGAAAGAAAAGTCAAAAAAGACAAAACATAGAGCAGACTATTTTCTTGTGGACTGTATTCAGCTCTTCATGGACACAAAGTTTTTTACAGAGCATAATGTGAGAGACTGTGAGGGCTACTGTTTTGCTAGTCAGCTTTTGAAAGAAGAAATGGACATTCAGTTAGTCACCTAATATGACAGAGACGTATATAGAATTCCCCACCATGCATATACATTTCATAGACTTTCTAATTTTTTTTACCTATGAAGCTAAGCAGATTTCTCCAAGCATAGGATCATGACGCCTGCAAAGATTACTTTTCCTATTTTATTCACATTACTGAAAATCAAAATTTTGTAGGCTATATTCCATTATGAGACACAGCGACATTGTGGCTGGCAGAAGCTATGGGAAGCTTGGTGGAATACTAAGTTGTATGCATGCATTAGAGATAGAGAAGAGAAAAGAAGAGAAGAGAAGAGAAGAGAAGAGAAGAGAAGAGAAGAGAAGAGAAGAGAAGAGAAGAGAAGAGAAGAGAAGAGAAGAGAAGAGAAGAGAAGAGAAGAGAAGAGAAGAGAAGAGAAGAGAAGAGAAGAGAAGAGAAGAGAAGAGAAGAGAAGAGAAGAGAAGAGAAGAGAAGAGAAGAGAAGAGAAGAGAAGAGAAAAGAGAAAAGAGAAGAAAAGAGAAGAAAAGAGAAGAAAAGAAAAGAAAAGAAAAGAAAAGAAAAGAAAAGAAAAGAAAAAGAAAAGGTAGCTAGTTGAAACTAAACCAAAACTAAATGGAAGATATATAGACAGCAGTTTTGACAAAGAGGCAGGTGCATTTTTCAGTAACAAAATCATGAGAATTTTGCATCCAATCTCAAATCTTGTAGGTCAAATAAAGCTCTAGGGGAAGCCGATTACCCACAGTCCAGTAATTGCCTTGATTATCTTCATCTGAGCTTTTTCAATGGTTATGTGACATGATTAATTTTCAGGTCTGTATCTGTTTTTATTTACTGATAATCCCCCCAAACACACACTCCCACCTCCTGCAGATTTCCAATTTGCCAAAGAAAATGGAGGAGTTTATAACAAGAATGATCAACAAAGTCAAGGAGGATTGACAAAATCTGTGTTGCCTATTAAAAATGATAATAATCCCATAATAATATGTGACTGATAAGATATGTGACTATCATTTCTACCTACTTGTGGCCAAGTCAGAAGGAACAAAACAACTCTATGAGAGCATAACAAAGAGAACTGTCCTTAGGAAACATGCTGACATGCTGCTTGTTGTATCTTGTGAAAGACTCAGTAACAACCATGCTTTTACACTAATTGTGCATATCATTTATAGAACAGAATGGAAGAAAATAGAATAGATTAATTTTAAGTTGGAAGGGACCTACAACAATTGTCTAATGAAACTGAGGAAGAACTCTGCCTGGTTTTGATGTATGCTGTACTGAATTGAGCCTCTTAGTAAGGACTTTGCAGGCAAATGGAAAGAGGAACATGTTAGCATATTACAACATAACTGAGACTGAATTTAAGAAAATTTAAGGAAAGATTTTAAGAGCAACTTTATGAGCCTTCAACATGTGCATGGTAATATGTCCTTCAGAAAGACTTTGTGGACTACTTTTTTATTGGTTTTCTTGGTATTAT
>NW_008651987.1:0-315 GCF_000695815.1 Acanthisitta chloris
GGATGGCCCGGAGGGCGCGAGAGAGGCGCCAAGAACCGTCCGGACACCGCCACTGTCAGCGGCACCACGGGCTGCCTGTCCCCGGCTCTGCTCAGTCCCCTGCCCCACCTCCTCCGCTATTTACCACTTTCCCTCTTTCCCGTTTACTCCCCTGTGCCCATTCCTCTGTGTACGTCCCAGCCCGCCCTGGCCCTGCAGGGAGAGGATGCAGGTGGGACCAGGTCCCACTGCCTTTGTGCAGAGCCCTTGCTGCACCACTTGCACTCTCTCTGTACCCCTCGCCTAGGAGGTAGTGTGAGGACTTCAGATGTGGAC
>NW_008651987.1:340-654 GCF_000695815.1 Acanthisitta chloris
TGTTTGCCTTTCATCAGTGTGAAACGTGCAGAATCCTCCAAGCACTCGGTTTTGAAGACCTCAGGCCAGGGCTGTAGCTCTGTAGAGGGGGTCGCAGTCACCTCACTGGGTGTAATGGGAATGAGGTGCAATCCCTGTGCCCTTCACAGTTAGAGCAGTGAAGGGTTGTGAGATGTTTATTGGAAATTTGGAGGAACCTGCTAAACGTCATCTGGATGGACTGACAGGGCAAATATTTCCATTGGGTGACAAGACAGAGAGATGAACATGAACCTCCTCATGAAGCCCTTTGGGCAGCATGGCTTTTCCATCAC
>NW_008651987.1:692-18883 GCF_000695815.1 Acanthisitta chloris
CCACTAAATCGGGCATTTCTGATGAAGCAGGCACCCTTTCTTGGAAATATGTCCCCGTCTCTACAGGGGCAGCAGATTCGTGACTCAGAAATAATGTCTGAATGAATTCCTTTATTAGATTATTAGATTTTTTTACCTTCAGGGTGTTTATTTTCCTAATGGTGCCGTTTGGAGAATGACTAATTTGCACAGAAGAGATTTCTCCTGAGAACAGGAGAGTAAAAGACTTCCTGAAGTTATCTCCCTTTATAAATATTAAATAGTATTATACATAAATATTCACTTAAAAGTAATCTTTTTTATTCCAGTGTAGACAACCCAGTGATAGGCACATGGAGTAAAAGTTTTTGAAGTGCAGCCTCTTTGCAGACAACAACAAATGGGTGGAATAATGATAGAAGGATCTGTTGAAAAGAAGAATGGTATATGGTGTCCATACAATAGAGACACAGGCATCTGATAAATGCGTGTGTTTATATTATGTGCACACCTGAAGGGGACAGTAGAAGGCATTACAAGAAACAGTGCTTGGCTTGGCTCAGCGATATCGTTCAGGTTGTGCTACCTCTCTCACAAAATTATTTGTGTGTAGCTGATGCAAGTGTTGTATACATCAAGTGCCATATGCACAAAAAGCCATTCCCAGCTCCCAGCCTGGGCAGAGCAGAGGAATGGATGCAACAGGGTGCCTCCAAAAGGTCAGAGACAAAGACACGTTGAAAGAAATGTCTTAGTTACCCTGTTTGCAGTGACACGGGGTCCTAGTATTTTACGTAAAAGATCATTAACTAAGCCTTTACAGCAATTATTGGATAAAATGGGCTCAACACTTATTTCTTTGCATGGGTTTTGTCAGTGCAAAGCCACTAATTTTCTTTAAATAACATCAGATAATGAAGCCAAGACAGAGATTGTCCATCTATAATACTCCAGGAGTTTATTTTTCCTTGCTATTAAAAGCTGCTGAAAGCCCATTTTTTAGCTTATGTGTTATTTAACTCACATGAACCATATTGAAAGGAAATGTTATGCAGATGTCTTAGCTGCACTAATAGGATGGTTGAAATAAATGGAAAGCAAACCTGCTAGTTCTTAATCACAAAATAATGTACCTGCCTCTCCCTGCACTGCTGGTGCAAGTCTCTTGGTAAGGAGAGTTACTGAGAGCCCTGTGCACTCTTGCTTCATGGAAACTAAAGTAGCTGCTGAAAAATTTCCACAGTTCTATTAAAAACCAACAAGAGCTACAAACGCTGCAGAATTGATTATATTTTTCTGTAAAGATCATAAAGTTTTCAGCACAAGTGTTTAGAAGCTGCTTGAGATAAAACTCCTTTTGGTGAAGAAAAGAAAGAATGTCTGCTATCAGGGAAAAAAAAACAGGAAAAGAAAAATGACCCATTCAGACCTAAATAAAGCATGTCTTTACATTGTAAAGGTTGCCTCTTTTAAAACAAGCTAAAAAGCTGCTTGACATTATGCAGTATGGTCTCAGTTTTTGTTTATATGTGTCAACATGATGTATAGATCTCTTAAGATGTCAAGCGCTCCATATTGTAATTTCTAAGTTACCTTTGAAATATGAAACATGATTTCCTAGTCGCAGTATGACTGCTCAGGCAGTAAGTGGTGGTTTCTTTGGTATTAGTAACAGACAAGACTGTGCTGTTTTTTAAGCAAAAGCCCTTGGAAGTCATCTGAGTACCAGGGAAATGCACCAAGCAGCTACACGCCTGGGGAAGCAGTTGTGTTTTGGGCCACTGCTGCCAGATCCTGTGTGATGCTGAATGCCCTTGGCCATCCCTAGACCTGCAGGAGGTCTCTGCAGCATTGGGCCATTGTATGAGACTCAGCTTTGAGCATTCATTCCTTTCATTTAAGATGATTAAGGTTTGTATTGAATTCATTGTTTCTGAGTGGCCATCCTGCTGTGCTGATATCCAATACTGGTCTTGCTGTGGCTGCAGCCCACGGGATGTATATTAAGGTGACTTAACTGGTAGGCAAAGGATCAGACATTGATTTAGCTCAGAACTAGGATGAATATGTGGCAGCGCAGGTCTGTTGGGGCCCATGAGGTGCCCAGCCTGTGCTGGAGCCCAGACTATCTGTATTGCTCAAGCAATCTAGTTAAAGCTATCCCTAATTGCTGTGTTTGTTAGAATTATTGTGAGCCAGTGCCAAAGTCTGTTCTTTAGCCTGGGGGTCTAACTGCTGCCGTTTGACCTCATCTTTCCCACTCCCACCTAGAGGGGGGTGGCTGCACAGATGTAGTCTTGGGGCTGGCTCCTGGCCCCTGTGGACTCCTGCCCCCATGTGGGAAACTGGGACAGCATGGGTCCCAGCACGCCAGCGACTGTTCTACCAATGTGATAACATCATGTTCTACCAGTGTGATAGAATCAATGGTTGGGCCTGGAAGCATCCCTGGCAGTGTTTGTTTTCCCAGGATAGGTGCAGCCAGCGTGCCTGCACGTGCTTCAGGCAGACCTCCCAGTGCAATGGAAATGAGTCCTAAGCAGGAGCTCTTCCCTTGCTGGGGTACAAGAAGAAGAGAAGACACTAAGTTTCTAAAATTGGTGTGAGATGTGGCAAATGGGCCTAAAAGCAACCCTTCCTTCTCTTCAGACTGATATTTGCAAATCTTTGTCACAGGTACCTGCTTGTATTGTTTAACTCATATATTTATAGGTGACATTTAACATATGATGGAGAACACTCTAGGTAAAGTATATTTGCCAGTTTTTCTGGGCAGTGTCCTGTTCCCAAATTCTCCCCATAGCTGAAGTTCCTTTATCCTTTAGGAGGCATTTTCCAGGGAAATACCAGCAGATCATGCTAAGCTTTTCTGTTAAAGCCTTTCATGCAGTAGTTCTCTAGCAGAAAGCCACTCAGAAGACTAAGGAATCATGAACTCAGGACCTATTCTAGTTGCATACTTTGAAGAGGAGCCTGATAACGGAGTGTTTAAAACTTGCTAATTAAAACTAATTGTAACAGCTGTCACATGCTGCTACTGTTTTAATTGGCATTCATCACAGCTGCATCTGTATTATGCTGCCACCGGGATTCTGTGTATTTAATCTCAGAATGTGTCACCTTCTGAGAGATTATGAGATCATAAAAACGCGAGGACAACATATTTGTCAGGGTTGAAGGTCACTAATCTGTGCTGAAAGTAGCCAAGAGGAGCAAGCCACGCAGAGGGACAACTGGAGCGCAACATTTTGTAAAAGCAGCAAGCTTTTCTGTTTGGATTCTCTCTCCAAAAGGATTTCCCCATATTTCTGAATTTTAATTCTACTGTCAGATGTTGGCACAAGACATAAGGAAGGTCATTCAGAAGTATTCATTAGCTTGAAAGTTCTGTCAGGCTAAGCTGGTAAAAAATTCCCACAAAACCTCACAAACCAAACCCCATCAAATTTTATGAGATAGGGAGCAGAAACTTGGTTCCTCTGGATAAAGATCCATCTTAGCATGTACTAAGGATAGGAAGAAGCATCTCAGTAGTCTGAATTACTGTGATGCATTCAGCAGAGTATTCATCTGTTTGTTTACGGCAAGTTTGCAGCTGTAACTGCATTGTCCTTGTAAACCACTGGAATGTCAGATAGCAGTGGTTCTCCCTAGCCGTGGTGGTTAGGCAGATGTTTCTGTTGGGATGAGCAGAGACACATTTAATTGGGATTGGTTAGGAGAATAACTGGGCTACAAATCTTCTGTTCCTTGCTTATGTGTACATCATCATGTAGAAGCAATTAACTGATACTTTTCCTTGCAAAAGTGGAATTATGGCAGAGTTTGTGTAATTTTTATTTCAGAAATTTTTTTTTGAACACAGAACTGTTATAATGTGTCCTGACCATTAGCTTGTAATGCTGGCTTACGTTGGGAAAACTTCACTGCCACTGAAACTAGAAACATCTATTTGGTCTCGGTGTTCAGAAAGAGGCATTCATGATTATACTTTCATGGAGCAGAAACTTTATGAGTTGCTACAAGTTCAGAGAAAATAGCTCACAGGCAAAATATAACAATAATCAATAGAGGCGAGAACTTACCCATTTGGAAATCTTCCACAGTTAGGAAAAATGTTCTGAAAACTATAATCTGGGATGAAAATGCAAATTGACACATTTTATTTATACCAGGCTTCTTTAAAAGTCACTCAGTAGGAACAAGTGATTTTTGCTTTGTTTTTCATGAATCTTTGTGTGAATTGTGCTTAGACCTCTTTCTCCTTCAGCAAGGAAAAGCATGGGGAAATGTACCATGATCTTGCTTACATCACTGAGCTCTCCATACTTTGTAAGACTCTGAAGCGCAAAGATATATGTGATCTTCAAGGAAATTCCTCTGAAGATTATGTTTAGCATCTTGGTTCAGCATGACAGTGAAACACTGACTTTGAGCCAAGGATGATTAGCATACTTAGATACATGCAAGTTTCTTGCAGAATTGGTTCCTGGATCTTTAAATATCTCAATGTGAAATTATATTTTCATTGCTTTTGTGCAAGCATAGTGAAAAAAAATAGGCAGTATTAATCAGCAAACTGAAATAGAGTGCAGCCATTTAGGAATGCAGAGGTGAGTAAATGAGGGGAAGTGTGAGAGAATCCCAAATATGATCAGTCATTTTTACCAGAAAGATATGACCAGTCCAAAAAGCAGAAAAGTCCAGAAATGTTAAAGTTTGCAACACAGCTTCTTAAAAAAACCCTCCAGAACGCAACCAAAATTCTGTTGTACATCTTGGGATGGTAGGATGCTACAAGGCTTCATGGAGAACCGTTCGTAAATTTTCTACAAAGGTTTCAAAGTATCGGCTGTCTTAGGTTCAACAAAGTTAATACAAAATCAATATTGGGAACTGCATCTGCTATTCTTACTCCAGCAATACTTTCACTGACTTCATTGTGATGACTTCTTGAGGGGTCAGTTGTTTCCAGAGTCAGTGTGGTGCTGCTGAGTGAGGGATAGTTCTAGCAGGCTTGTGCAAAAGCCATGGAGCAATAATTCTCCCAGAGAATTATTGTTGCTTTGAGTTCACCCCCTTGTTCTCCCTCCCTCTCTTTTCAGATCCTCCCTAACATCAGTCTTTCCATCAAATATCTCACATGTACTCTTTCAGCCACTGTATCAGATTTTTGAGAACTTCTGGTTTGGTTGGGGGAATAGAAATGAGAAATAGAAACAAGGAGAAATTCTTAATTTTTGTAAGAAGAAATTAATTTGTGCAGGATTTAAGATTATATAATTATTAGGTAAGATCCCAAGGAATTAATTTTTCTGGAAATGGATAAATGGGTAGTTTCCCCACAGCTTTCCTTCATTATATTTCCCTTCTTATTTTTCTTCTACAGCATTTAGAAAGGAACCAGGGAAAAACTGGCAGATCTCCTCAGGAAGAGCATGTGATATCATGGTGGGAGCTGTTAAAAGGCTCTTTATTCAAATCAATTATTTTTTCCTTGTGTTTTTAAAGACAAACTTGTATTTTTAAAGGGCGGATGAACCTCTATAGCAAGACACTTTCTTTGTCTGTTCAAGGGAAAAAAACCCTGAACAATCCTTTGCTGTAGGAATGGTGATCAGATGTCAGAGCAGTACAACATGGTAGGCAAAATCAGGGAGGATTTAGTCAGGGTAACTTTTGACATCAAGTGTAGTTACCTGAAAACATCAACAGATTCCTTAATTCAGTGACAATCCCAAGATACAAAACTATCTGTTCCTGAAATGAAGGAGTTTTCACTTTCTGACAACCCAGGACACAAGCCCAATTCTGACCCCAACCTCAGTAAAAATTTCAGTAATATTTTGCTCCTTCGCACGTGACTGTTTGTGTCAGGATAGGCACAGCAGGTCTCACCTTTCTATACTGCGACCTGCTCTCCTTCACCATCTCTGGGTGCTGCAAGCAGCATCTCCTGCCCACTATTGTTGCTTAATCTTACTGCTTTTCACCCCTCCTTTAATATGTTCTCTTCTGTGCCTAAAGCCTGTGATCTCCTCCTCTGCCACCCAGTCTTTAGTCCAGAGACGTTCTCCTCAGTGACCTGAAAGGCTTGGATTTGGGTGCTGGCAGCCAACAGGAGTGTTGCTGTGAGCACCTGCTCCTTGGATCATGGGAATGCAGGTGCAGGTACCAGGCACCAGTCCTCTCTGCTCACAGTTGCAGCACTTACCTCTCTGATGGCAATATAAGAGAAAGCAATAATTTAAAGAAACCAACCCAAAACCCCAACACCTTTCCACCCCCGAAAAGGAAAATCAAACCCACAAACCTGATCCCTCCCACACACAGAAAAAGAGCCCCCAAACTAAATGAAACACGTAATTTCATATTTGTTCTCTTTATGGAAATTCCAACAGTCCTTGACACATTCCCCACTTTGTACCAAGGTGCCTACATATTTTATTGGAATTCTCTGGGTTTTTTTTGCGGGGAAGAGAGTGATAAAGGGAATGGAAGTAGAATAAGTACACACAGACCCTTGACACTGATGCTCTTGAGCTATCTTTGTCCCTTTGATGTTGCTTTATTTTGAGAAAATCCCAGTGAAAGGGTACAGGGGTACAGCCTTTCCAGAGGGCCGTTCAACCTACCTAAGGGATGACAGCAGCTCTGTGTTATAGGTGTTAGTGGAAATCAGAGATGATCAGTCTCATAACAGACATCTCTTCAAAACAAGCTTGGATGAGAATAGGTTTATGGGATGGGAGCAGGGGAGAGAGGACCTGTTTTCTGATGCTTGGATACATGTCAGGAGCACTCAACTTTGTTTTTCACACACAGCATTTGTTCTGCATCCTGGGCTGGCTGCTATAAACACTTGCGTCCATATAGAAACACACAGAGTTGACTCTCAGTTTCCTGTGGTCCTGAAAGCCCTTCTCTCCTGCCCCAAACTGCCACTGCTGGGATGACTTGACCACCTATTTTCTGAGGTGTATCTGGCCTAAGTTTCCTCCTCCACTCTCCCAGAGGACTGCTCTGGGATGAATGCTCCTCTTGTCCAGCCCTTGCTGTGTGCATACGCTACACAGGCATATGCAACATATATATATTCTTTCCTTTATAATTCCTTAGGGCACAAACACCAGAGGGGACAGTTTTAATTCTTTTGGTCTCAATTCTGCCAGGTTTTCTTTGCAGAACATTTGCAGGGAGCTTCTCACAGCACAAGATGTAGCCTAAGAAGAAACATGTATCTTTGCTTGTTCCCTGGCATGGGAGGTGCATGGGTAAATGCGAAGGTATAGGCATTAAGCACAGCAGAAAGTATTTAAGAAGTATGTAAGAAACCAAGTTTAATGAATTACTGCTAAGCTGATGATACCTTAGAAGAGAAATGCTAACAGTGGTATTGTGAGTGTGCAGTCTCTCAGGTAAGGTTCTCTGGGATGTCATCACCTATCTGATGGGCAAAAGGAAGTGACGTGCCTTCAGCTTTCAACAGCTGCACTCCCAATAACTGGCTGTACAACCACCAAAGCTGTAACAAATTCTGCATTTTTCTGTCTGCTCTCTGTGTATCTACTGTGGCTTGTGCTGACTAGGAAATGGGAAACACATGGGAGTAGTCCACCCCCTTGGCTTCATCACAGCTATATCAGTTTTCCTGCACGATTTGTAGTTAACTTGGCGCACACAATTTTAGCAATCTTCAGTACAATCCATGCAAGAGTTTTTGTGTCACTTCCAATCTGTGAAGAGGGAGCATGACTGCAAAGATAATGATCTGTCTGAAATGGCTGATTAGTTTTTGGAAATTATCTGGGATGTGGGTTAATAGGCAATTTTTTTACTGTCATCTGTGGTCATTAATGATAATATTAAATCCTACTGTAAAACATGGTGAGCAGCTGTATTCGTGGTATTTTACTTGGGAAGAGACCTAACCCCAGACTTCTGCATGGAGAATAACTCCATAATGAAGCCTCTGAAATATGAAAAACTAGAGAGTCTCTAAGGACTTAATTTAGACTGACAGCCCAAGGAGCCTGGGACAGTGTTCAGAAGAGCTGGCTGCTATTTGCTGTGAGTGTTACATTTATTTCTCTATAGTCTAGGACTTCCCTCATGTTGGGAAGTCTGACTATGTGCTGGCCTGGGTGTGGAGAGGCTCACAGCCCCTTGGCTGATGGTCCTTGCTCACCCCTTCATCCCCTTGATGGCTTTCAGGGTCTCCTTTGGGGGGTCCTCTTTTGTATGTTTTGGGCTATTGTGTGTTTTCTGGGCTTCTGCTTTTACATCTGTACATGCTTTACCCAAGAAAATTTTGCATGTAGATGTAGTATTAGATGTTATTCATAAACCTTTGGGTCACTGCTTTGTTTTAAAATTCTTATTCTTTCTCTATGCTGTATCAGGGGCTAGATAATCTGAAATTTACCTTTGATTACATTCCCAGCAATTGCATGAGAATCTGCAGTCCCTTTCCCCTGTATTATCTCTTAGGTACTGTTTCTTAAGTACCTTTACCAGAGAATCATAGAAGATTTAATGTTTGATTCATTGGTTTTTCCTGGGATGAACTCTTACTTTGATCATTTTAGAAATATCAGCACTGTGTCTCCTAGACCTGCAGCTTTTCCATTTGTATACTTGACTATGAATTTGTCTGGTCGGGATATGTTGTAATAAATTGAGCTGACCGAAGTTCCTTCCTTCCAATATAATAGTAAATTCTTTGATTAGGCATCTTTAAATTATATTTAGTATCTGATAATTTTTAGAAGCAAGCATTGCATCTCCTAACTACTACATTAAGATATTTAAGTATTAGTTTGTGAATAAAAGCATCATTGTAAAACATAAATATCAAAGCAAATAAAATAAAATTCAAAGCAAAAATAAAAGGGTTCTCTAATGACAAAAAAAGAATGTTTAGACTTCTTAATGGGTATTTTCCTGAGACTGACATGCGTCACTAAAAAGGTATTTATTTTGCCAGTACACCTTTCCCTGATAACAGATTGTTTATAGACACTTTTAACTGTGATGCCACTCATGCTGGTTTACAGCACATAAAAAAAAATTGCCATAATTTGTTTTGCACATGCTTCCAGGGCTCCACCAGCTGCTAGTGAATACTGTACCCCTCCTTTGCTTACATTCGGTTTCAGTATTTCATTTGAAGCAATTTGCTTTCCACAGACTCCATGAAGCCCTTCAGGGCTTTAACCTGAGCTCTTTCTCTGTGTGATCTAGTCACACCTTTCATCCTCCAAAGGGCCAGCAGATAGTAGCTTGCTTGTCTCACCTGTTCATAAATTTATGCAGACTGGGCAGCTGCTACTTCATCCCTGAAAGTCCCTGCCCAAAGATGCCAGAGATACTGCTGCCCTTACACTCTGTAAATCAGAACTGAAAGCTTCTTTCCCACAGGACTCTCATCTGTCAGCTGGCTGCTGCATGCTGAGCTATTCCATTGTGGATTATTTAGAAAGCATCTTTTGGCCCTGACCCTCAGAGGGTCTGAGAGCCCCCCTTGTTCATGAACTTTGATGGGGGCTGAAATGCCTTTGCAGGGTAGAGCCTGTGCACATCATAGGCTGAGATGGTCTATGCTGAAAGGGATGGCAGGTTTCCCACTGACCTGCATTGGGGCAGGACTAAAGTGTTCCATTTTGTTCTGCTTAAAAAAACCAAAGGTCATTTATGATCAGGATGTTTTAAGAAAACTAGCTATTAAAGGAAAAAAGAGTTTCATTGCTGGGCACAGGTGACAAAATAAAACAGTCCAGCAGTTTGGTTAAAATAGCTTTTCTATTTTTAAAGGCAATTCCTTTAAAAGAGTATTTGGCTTTTATGTGGGTGATAAAATCCTGAAAACCTCTCAGGATAGCACTTGGTTTTAGTTTCTTGATGATAGGACAGTAACTATTATGCTTGTAGGCTTTCAAAGCATTGCACCTCTGAAATAAACCTACTGGACTAAATACATTCATTTAAATGAGACAGATTTTTGAACACGTAGATTTTACTCATTAAGTAGAAAATCTGATGAAAACTGACTTTTTTGTCTCAACTGATACCACGCTGTTAGAAACTCAACAGTTAGGTTACCAGTGACAATGTGAATTCCTGAATTTTCCGTACTTGAGTTCCAGAATAGCACACATGCTCACACGTGTGCCTCCCACCCCAAAAATACACAGGAATGCAGATAGGAGCCTGATAATGCCATGGGAGATGCAGGATGGATTTTGTTAAGAGATATAGGGTTTGTCCCAATCCAGTGAGTTTGTTTATTCCTTCTGTAACAAGTCAAAACAGTTTTGGTAACACTGTCAGCATGCCACTGCTGGTGTTGACAACAGGAATAAACACAATCTGAAGGGCATGAGAGAGGCTGCCATGCCCCACTGCTGTGGGAGGCAGGATCTTCTCTTCGTTATGCAGGGTGTGCATTGGAGTTCTCATAGTGAGCCAGACTTTTCTTTCTATATGAAGACAGAGGAAGAAGATGAAATAGACAATATATCTGCTGTTAGGATGCTGTCTACTTGTATGTATTTAGCATAACAATGTTTTTTGTGTGTTTTAAGAGGGAACCCACTGGGCTTTAGGAGTTACCAATCAGACCTTGAATGCTGGCTCTGGAAAGTGTGCTAGAGAAACTGAAGTTCTTGATACTGGCTGTGGTCGTTAGCTGCTGGTTCATATCAAGTTTTCCTGCTAGAAAAAACTGTTTTAAAAATGCATTAGCTTAGATTCTTTTATGATCAGAAATCTTAACTTCTGGTGGATCTGAAATATTATACTGCCAGCAATCATAATATCATAGTCAATCATTTCACATTGTGGTGAAAACAAGTTGAAGGAAAGGAGAAATGAAAAGTAAAAAGAATCTTCATTTAGATATGAGCAATGTTCACACCTGCATTTTGATCAACTCCATATACAGAAAGAACCCTTCTGCAGACAACCACTGACATGTATTAATGACTCTAGATGATGAAAAGTGCTGTTTTCTGCATGCAGAGAATAATTATTTCATATAAATGACTGACTGTTACCTTTTTCAAGTTTAGCAAGGGTCCAGTTATCACTTGGTGTATGCAGATGTTGAGTTACTGGGACCAGATTTTTAGTCTGACTTTATCACGTATGGCTCTTCTGCCATACAGAAATCTGGAGTTAGTTTCGCAGTGAGCAATTTGCAACTATCTTGAAGTAAATCCTTATCTGCAGCCAAAGGTAGGGGTGCTTAGACACTATGCTGCCTGTGTACATAGAGACTTGCTGCTTGACAAGAGCTGGTGCCTGAAAATTGACTCTCAATTAAATGCAGGTGCAATTTGAAATTTGTCTTTTCAAATGATTCCCATGGTAGGGACATAGAAATTTTGCATAGCCAGGTTTTGGCCGTGATGGGGGGGGGACTACAAGGGTGGCTTCTGTGAGAAGCTTCCAGAAGCTTCCCCATGTCTGGCAGAGCCAATGCCAGCAGGTCCAGAAAGGATCCACCACAGCAGCAAGGCTGAGCTGATCAGTGATGGTAGTAACACCTCTGTGATAACATATGTAAGAAGGAAAAAAAAGTTATTGTGCAGAGGTAATTGTGGCCAGAGAAGAAAGGAGCGAGAATATGTGGGAGGAACAACTATGCAGATACCAAGGTCAGTGGAGAAGGAGGGGGAGAAGGTACTCCAGGAGCTGGAGCTGAGGATCCCCTACAGCCTGTGGTGAAGATCATGGTGAAACAGCTGTGCCCCTGCAGCCCATGGAGGTTAACAGGGTGCAGAGATCCACCTGCAGCTCATGGAGGAGACCCACTCCGAAGCAGAGACTGTGAACCCATGGGGAGGCCTTGCTGGAGCAGGCAGCTGACGGGGTTCTGTGAACCCTTGGAGAGAGGAGACCCATGCTGGAGCAGAGTTCCTGGTAGGACTTGTGATCCTGTGGGGGACCCATGCCGGAGCAGGCTGTCCCTGAGGGGCTGGACTGCACCTGTGGAGAATGACCCACAGTGCAGCTGTTCATGGAGAACTGCTGCTTGTGAGAAGGACTCATGTTGGAGAAGTTCATGGAAAGCTGTCTCCTGTGGGAGGGACCCAGTGCTGGAGCAGGGAAAGGGACTTCTCTCCCTCAAAGCAGTAGCAGAAACAACATGTGATGAACTGAACATAGACCCCACTCCCTGTGCTTCTGGGGCAGGGGAGGTAGACTTTGGGAAGGAGGAAAGGGTGAGGTAACATGTTTTAAGGTCTGCTTTATTTTCTGATTATGCTGGTCTGATCTTGTAAGTAATAAAATTGCTTTATTTCCCCAAGTTTAGTCTGTTTTGCCCATGATGGTATTCAGTGAGTGATCTCTCCTGGTCCTTATCTCAACCCATGAACCTTTTGTTACATTTCCTCTCCCGTGTCCACTTTGCAGAGGGGAGTGAGAGAAAGGCTTTGGTGGGCGCTTGTCATCCAGCCAGAATCAACCCACTAAAGGGGTGCAAAGATCTTTTTTTACCAAAATATATGAAAGCTAACTGCTGAGTATTGAAATATGGTGCAAATGCCACAGGTGGAGACAGGTAGAGAGGAAAAGGAGAGAATAAGCAGGTGGAGAGAACTGCACCATGGTTGCAAATACAATGTACATTCTGTTTCAGTCCCCTTGTGTGGGTAAAGTCAGGCTGGGAGTGGCTTGTCTGGAAGGGGAGAAGGGAGATGGCTGAGAAGGGACACGTGGGCCATGTAGGTGGAATGGGTGTGTGGGGAGGCTAGAGAACAGGGCCAAGGACTGGTGGACTGTCCTCTGCTGGACTGTGCAGAGGACAGTCCAGCCTAGTTACAGAAGTGTTACTGGGGATCATGGATCCATTCTGCTACAGGGTTTAATATTTGTGAGTGCTTTTGCTCCTGAGTCAATGAGTTTAGAGAGAAAAATACACTTTGGGAATAAAACTACACTTCAATGCTTCCTACTAGACCCTGGGAGATCTCCCCATCACTGCGCGAGTAAAGGGTCATGTGAACAGACATTTGAACCTTTATTTCTTCTGTCTGTGATGTACGCAGCCTTGGTGCTGCTGAGACCCTGGCTAGTGCAGAAAACAGCTCAGGATAGTTCCCAAAGAGGAAAGCCCCCGCAAAGAGGGGCTGGTGACAGGCAGGGGAGGAGTGTTCTGGTGAGCAGCGTGGTTTTCACCACCCTGGAGGCTGTGAAATGAAGCTCTGTGAGGTGAGTGATCTTGGCCAAGGTTGCAACATCACTGTACCAGGGGATATTAATCTAAATTCTGCTTTGCCTTCATGTAAACTATTCCCCTCTGGAGCAGCCTGCACTGCTGCAGCTACACATTTGGTTTCACAGACCCCAGACTGTCAAGCAGCCTCACACAAGCATGCGTTGAGCTCATCTGATGGAGCTACATGTGTTTACTTTGTTATAGGTCAACCACTTGAGCCTACCCTCAAGATGAACTTAATGTTTGCGGAGGAAGGGCAGCAGCTATGTAATGCTGGAACAGGCAGAAAGCAGAATCATAGCTTTGAACAATAGGAAAAATGCTGTCCCTCTTAACTAAGTGTATTATTGCATACAAAGATATACACCTATAGAAAAAGTTACCACACTCTTCTGTGGTGTTTGACCAGAATATGGAAATTTGGTAGGTAAAAGAGAAATTTCTCAGTGCTGATTTCCCATAAAACTGGAAACCAGACATCTATCTATCTAAGAACCACGAATCTGGTGAATATTGCAAAAAATGGAGCAAAACACAGCCATAAATAAGTGTTATTTTCATCCCACTGAACATATATAAGCTTTCTACATGCTTGACTGCTTTATATGCAGTGGCTGATTGTGATCACAAACCAGGGACAGAAGAGTGAACTAAGTGGTGGCAAACCGTTCTTGATGATAAACATACTGAAAATACAGATAAAACTTATAATGGATCTAAATTACAATTATCCTGAATTTAAGACTTTTTGCTGGGGGAAGGTTGTTGGTTGTGGGGTATTTGTTAGGGTTTTTTGTGTATTTTTTTTTGTAATGACAGAAGGACAGTAGTGAGGACTTTGGTATGACTTACAAAGTTGTACCTAAAAAAAGTAATATAAACTCTTGTCACAATAACACAAATCCATTTGTTCTAAAATGTTGCCATTTTGACATGGGAAGAAAGGCTTAATTAAACAGACCATTTCTGCTCCTTTTCATCTCCTGAAAATTTAAACGGAAGAGCTAAAACGAGCCACTACTTCGACTAGCTTTCTCATAATTAAAATCACAGAACTCACTAGTGCAAACAGACATTCAAGCTCTTTCTATAAAAACTAGCACAAGGATAAACACTGCTCTCTCCAGTAGCTTTTATTATTTACATCCTAGCTTTACAAGTAAGAAAGTGAGGATTTGAGAAACAAGCATTAAGGACTGAAAAGAGCTCATTCAAGCAGCCCTAATAAACCAGTAAAAACCTGAAAAATTCCACTCCTCCTAGGCTTGGGTGAAAAAAATCCGGTGGAAGGTGTTGGAAGAACACATTTTGGTATATTCAGTGCAAGATGCTTCATGGACTCTCTACCCTTCGCTAGCCCCTAATCCTTTAAAATAATTTCCTAGGTGACCTGTCATGGTATTTTCCCACCTCTATACTACCCTAGTAGTAGTAGTCCTTTTTATCGAGTGGCTGACGCAGCGTGGTAAACTTCCATAACTGCGGAGAAGGATATGGGGTCCTTCTTTTGCAGCTCCTGCTGGGTTTGGCAGAGGGTAGCTTTTCCCGTGATGGATGTGGGAAAGCAGTCCTGGTGCTGTTGGGAGCTCCTGTTCTGAAATGCTGCAGGGATAAGGCCGGCATTGTGTGTTTCTTGCTGGATAGTGGAGTGCAGCCTATGTGTAACTTTTAGTCAACACAGGCACGCACAGATAATAGACTGTTTCAGCTGCCTCTAGGAGCTTCTGTTATAATGTGCCAGAAGATTCTTTCTGTGGTTTAAACTCTGACATATGAGGAACGCCAATACTTTATATAGACAAAATGTCAGTTATGTGCCCTCAGGCAGCAAGCTAAAAATGATATTACCCTGTTGATGGATCTGGGTTTAGATAGTTTCAGCTACAGTAAGTTTCTTGATTTAAACTCTGAAGATGGCTGTGCCAGTCAACTAAAATAAAAATTGCAGGGTGTCACTGGTTTTCCAAAGATTTCAAAGTGCTTTGAATAAATCACCAGTGAGAAAAATAATTGTCTTACAGGGAGTATTGCCCAATGCACGGGTGATGGGCAGCCTCCATGTTTTACATAATGCAGCAGGATGAATGAGCTGCTGCCCAAACTCTGCTGACCTAAAGTCCAATGGTGTTCCAGTGGCTTCACTGGCATTCGATTGTGCAGTGTTATTGAGCCTGCTACGGATAGTGATCTGTACTGTGAAAGACCTCGATGTCTGAGGCCAGTGCTGCAGGAAAATTGCTGTTGCCCTGGGGGAAATTGTGACAATGAACTGCAAGGCAAGGCTGATGGTGCATACCCCTGGTGCTGCTACTAGAGTAGCATGCCCTGAGACAGACAGAGTCAACAGAGGACATAAGTCTCAATAATGGAAGCCAATCAACAACCACATGCCTCTTATCCACAAGATGAAATCACTGTGCTGCAGAGAATTGCTTACAATAAACAGCAAAAGAAATGCTAAACATAAAGTGCCCAATTCTTATTTACACCAAATCTACTTTATATCCCTCTGGTGTGTGTAAGTGGTCCTCAAAGAGAAGAACACTGCAATAACTTACAGTCAAGGTATAGCCGTGTTAGTTTATAAATGAGATCTGGAACCCAAACAAGTAGTAGTTAGCAGATTTTGAAGTTTCTAATGAATTTAGAACTTATTTAAAAATTGTAATAGCATCGTAGTAGAAGCTTTAAGTTATGAATTGGATTTTAGGCTGGAGATTAAAATTGTTTTGGTCAACAGAAGTTTCTTGGGATAGACAGCTGATGTGCATAGCTGGAAAAGACCATGAAGTGCTACCCTCTGTGAAAAAACCTGTCTCCAGTTTTAGTCAAACTTTTAGCATCCAGGGTTGTTTGATTGGTGAAGTTTAAAGTGAGTGAAGAAATAGAAACTCTGGGCCAGATTTTTATCTTACTCATACCAATGTAAATCCAGGCAAATTCTCCTCAAATCAGTGGAGTTATTCTAGGCTTATATAGGCTTATCCAGCATCAGAATCTGATCCTTTTATTTTTGGGCTACTGGAATTCCCTAAGTAAATAATGTGAACAATTGTACAAATTCCTGTTGTGGAATGAAGTTTTCTAGTAATAACCACATCAGTCAGATCAAGAAGAAAAAGAAGAGACAGATGGCAGATAACGAACAAGGCTAATGAAAAAAATGAGCTGGGAGGAAAAAAAGACAACTCCATGAAAATCTACAATGACATAAGCAAATTCCTTAAGATTGCAGCCAAGCATAACTTGGGAAGTGAAGAGAGAGATAAGATCTGTATGAGCATAATAAGTTGTTTTCTCATTGTGTCCTTCGTCTGGGCACCTAGTCCTTGCAAGTGTGGCACTACTCAAGATCTAATTACCTCATCTGCTCCAGCTGCTGAATGTTGTGTCAGTTCTTAGGACTGGATGAGTACAAAGATCAGCCAGTGGCTGCATCCACTCCTTTCTTATGTCTGGCCATAAAGAAATGTAAGATCTTCTGCTGGCATAAGCAGTGTAAGTCACCTCAGTCACAGGGACAACTGCAGTTCTGTCCCTTAACTCTTAACTATGGACATACAGCAAATGTAATTATTTGATAATTCTTGAAAAAGTCCTGAAAACCTTGTTGTCTTCTACAAATCAGTGTGAAATTTTCTGTCTCCTTATCTTTCCAGTAAAAATAACATTTCTGAAGTTTGTCACTCAACTGTGAATCAAGAAAATTATAAAAATATACAGAACTGTATATTCTAATACATGCTCAGTACACGGCCTAAAATTATATCTTCCAATAGTAAGTTATATTTTGAATATCTCCCTATGATAGGAAGTATTTGCATAGCATTTTATTTAATGTATGCGGAAGGACACAAGTAAAGCAGCATTTCTCATGCTGCAAAACTTCATCAAAGAATCCTCCCTGCATGGGTAAGCAGGAGCTTCTCTCTGGCTTACTGACAGGTCAGTTGGGTATTTTCTCCTCTCCCTCAGAAGATAAAGAGGGCAAAACTAAAGCTGGCCAGACTAGATATCTTCACACTACAGGACCAGTGCTATAGCCTTCCTGTGAAGTCCTACACCAGGAACAACTCCAGAGCAGAGTGCTTTTCCTCCGGCTGCATCTGCTTTGGGGAGGTTGTAAGTGATCATTGACTGATGTGGTATAATTTCATTGATGCATTTTCCAGATCCAGTTACCACAGAAAATCGTTTTCTGAATCACTTCCTGCTGTATGCAAAACTCAACTGAATTGAGCAAGAGCTGGAAAAGAAGGACGCTAACGTCTGTACTACTTTGAAGACTGATTTCACTTTTATGAAATAATCTGCATACAGTAATGAAATTCTAGGCTTACACAGAAGTACCTCTAGAAATCATAGTGCCTCATTGAAGTGTATGTGGAGAGTACTTCATTTAAAATGAGTTAAGCTTTCTTGAATCTTCAAAATTTTTAACTTTATAACAAAATGGAGAAAGACACCTCAGTCACCAGTGGTTTTGCCATATCACTAATTCTCAGGACACTCTCTGTTTTTCTTTGAGAATGATGAATTTTCTGTCTGATTTGACACGTGATAAGAAATACGAATACAGGTGGCTACATGGGACTGATATGGTTACCCAGTGTCACAAAGGTGGCTGACCATAACAGTTGTGTGCACCTTTTAATGGAGCTATAGGTGGTTGAGGAACTTATCAACCAATTTCAGTGTCTGTTTTCCACTTGATACATAATTTTGTCAAAGCATATTCTCTTATGAAGCAGCCCTAATGAAGTGAATGTCATTAAAAGCTCTTCCACAAGTGCTATTATTTCTGAGTCAGGCAGGCATGCCATCTGAAACACAGGGTAGCATAACCTTTTTCATGGCCTGAAGGCAGCCTTCCCATGGCAAACATGGGCAGAAATTTTCAAAGTAGCCCGTGGGAAAAGACATGAATCACAGCTTGGATGACTTTTGTGGTGGTGCGTGAATAGGATGGGATATAAGTAGGCATACTTCA
>NW_008651987.1:18931-21687 GCF_000695815.1 Acanthisitta chloris
CTCAGTATAATCTAAGGGCTGTAGAGGCAAGGTCAAAACTGGAGGGACTGAGAGGCTCTTCAGCCAGCATAGGGGGGTTATGAGAAAGACAAATACTTTTTACCAAGGCCTGTAGTGACAACACAAGGTCCGACTGCTTTAAACTGAGAGAGGGTAGATTTAGATTGGGTATAAGGAAAAAATGTTTTTACAGTGAGGGTGATGAGACACTGCACAGGTTGCCCAGAGAAGTTGTGGGTGCCCCATCCCTGGAAGTGTTCAAGGCTAGGTTGAATGGAGTTTGAGCTACATGGTCTAGTGGAAGGTGTCCCTGCTCACAACAGAGGGGTTGGACTAGATGATCTTCAAAGGTCTCCTTCAACCCAAACTATTCTATGATTCTATATAGCTCCACAAAGGTGTCACTGAAAACTTCTGTGACTCCTTTCTCATCTTTTGTCCTGCGTATCTGGACTGATTTTTTTCAGACAGGTTAGTATGTAAGCAAAAGAATGAAATGTGAGGGTGAATATGAAGTGTTTTTGTACACCTTCACATATAACACCTTCTGATGATTATATAGGTAGTTTTCTACATCACTTCCTTGGAAAAGAAACAGTAAAGTGCTGAGGATGGGAACTTATCTTTTAAAACCTCATCAGAAGCTTGGGAGCAGGGAACAGCAGCAATTTTTCTTTTACAGTTGCCCTGTAAAGTGCCCAAATTGCAAGGACCCAGACTTCTTCTGATCTGTTCTTGCTGCTGTACCTCTGCTCTTCTCACCCTCAGAGGTCTTTTTGGCTCCTTACGGGTTTTTAGAAATTCTATCGGGTGTTGGTAATACCAGAGGTGAGCTCTGACCATATTCCACAGGGGAGGTTTCAGAGGTTGCCTCACACATTCCTTTGTTTTGCTTTGATTATATTTATGGTATTCACACATACTATTTTAAGGAAACTTCTAGCTCAGCAGTTTATGCGAAACTGCCTGGACTGTACACTTCTTGTCCAAATCCAAAGCATGCTTCACACTGCCTGGAGCCCCCAGCAGAGACACTGTGGGGAGGACAGCTGAGGGATGAAGGATGGGCTGAAGGCCTGATGTTCAGGATTGCAAATTGTCTTGGGAAGGTAAGTAAAGCTAATTGTCTTGATGCTGCCCTGTGCCTATGAGTTCCTGCAAAATCCTTACATGTGGACCAAAGTTAATCTCTTAAATTTCTATAAGCTAAATCTCAGGCTGAAATCTACATGTTCCATTTTGTGACAAGTTCCAGAGAAATTAAGCTGTCAGATATATATATATCTATACATACACACATACATCTGGGAGAGCAAGCTGCTAGACATTTCCCTCAAAGATTGCCCTGATGAAGTCTATAATTTCTGTGGGGAGGCAAAAAGAAACAGATTAGTCTTTATACAACACAAATGTAGGGAGGAAGCCTTTGCTGGCCTTGAGATTGTGATCTAGACATAAACAGTAATTTGCTTCAGCACTAGAATATATACCCAACTGAAATTTGATTTTACTGCTGCAGGCAAAAATTTGCTCTTATGATTTGTAACTACCTACATAACTACCTCTTTTAACTTCCTGTTTAAGGATTTATGAAGATTTATTTCCTGTCCTCTCAGTTTGACATTCTAACCAAAATGGCCATTTAATTCCAATGTTCCTGCTAATTTGTCTATTTGCTGTGGTTTTAACCTCGGTTTGACTGGTCTTTAGGGCTCATTTGGATTAATATTAATAGCTACTTAGTCTTAGTGGCACTGTAACTCAGAGATCACTGAGAATTACCTCTAATTCAAATCTAAAGTATAGGATAATGAGCCTAATTAAAATAATTAAGGGCAGTGGAAATAGCACTGTTAGGGTATGTGGTTAAAAAGACTGTTAGGCATAACCAAAATTATATTCCTGTTCCAACCTCTTTTTGCACATGAAATAGAAGATATAAAACCCCAAACTCTCTAAAATCTTACAACCATGTATGAAATTGGGTATGGCATCCCTCTTGTGATATTAAGAACAGCGGTCTACCACCTTGGAAGCATATTGTGTGGATCTCTTTTGGAAGAACACATCTCTTCCTTGCTAGGTATTGTATATAATCCAGGATGGAAATTATTAGCTCCTTACTAGTTCCTACATGATCACTGGTGCTTGTCAGAGGGTTAGCCTAACCCACTTCAAGGCAGGCACGAGTGGGATGATGCACTTCCTCTGTCTACTCACAAAGACCACTGTATCTTTCAGATATCGCAACTACTGCCAGTCCATCTGTGTCCTCTCCATCTCTGGGACTGGGATTAGCCTTGGCATTTGCTCATTGTGGCTCTAAACCAGTTTATTGTAAGGTGAATTCTGTCCTACGTTGTGGTATCCAATGAATCTCATAATGTGTCTGAACTCTTAGGCTCTGGTGAGGTGCTGGTGAGGCCACAACTTGAATACTGTGTACAGTTCTGGGCCCCTCAATTCAGGAAGGATATTGAAGTGCTAGAGTGGGTCCAGAGAAGAGCAACGAGGCTGGTGAAGGGACTGGAGCACAAGTCCTACGAGGACAGGCTGAAGGAGCTGGGGTTGTTTAGCCTGGAGAAGAGGAGGCTCAGGGGAGACCTTATCACCCTCTACAACTCCCTGAAAGGAGGTTGGAGTCAGGTGGGGGTTGGTCTCTTCTCCCAGGTAACCAGCAGTAGGACAAGAGGGCACAGACTCAAGCTCTGCCAGGGGAGGTTTAGGCTGGATATTAGGAAGAGATATTTTATGGA
>NW_008651987.1:21778-40691 GCF_000695815.1 Acanthisitta chloris
TTTGGACTCGACGATCTCTTCCAACCTGGCTGATTCTATGATTCTATGATTTTCTTTATTCTTTGCTTGATGAGAAACTGTTTCTGTAAAATATATTGTTTTAGCATAAAGATAACAATAAATATATACTTTATTTTTTAAGCTGTAGATATTTCTGTGTGTTTAAGTACAGGGAGAATAAAACCAGAGAAAGAGTGGGAAGTATTGAGGTACCCAGAGTTTTACTCCTGGTTCTTTGAGAAAATTTCTCCTACTTACCCTTAGCTCATAACCTTTTATATATCCTGGGCTTAGGCAAAAACAATGCTTCAAAGATAATGTTCACGACCTTGGAGTTGATTTGAGCCAGTTTATAGCACAGATGGGCCTGATACCCTGCAAAACTTTTGTGCTACTTTGGTGTTTGGTACTCTTTGTCTCTTAAAAGCTGAAGTTCCCATCTGAAAGTGTGGGAAGGTTCTTCCACCTAGCCAGGGATGCAGAAAGAGTTATTCATGACTACTGCTTTCAGAGCACACAGTGAATCCAGCACAGCGGAGGCAGCTACTTGGAAATCTTCAAGCAAAGATGATAATTATATTCCTGCAGATGACTCAGTATGGATAAAACTACCTTCAAGCATTGTTACTGAGTTATAACCATTCTTCACTTTTAAGCCAGTGTTGTCCAAGCACCAGACAGCTGTAGTGGCAGCAGGTGGTGATATTTAGTATTGATACTTGGTGCTGACTATTATCTAGTGTTAGAGTCCAGCTTCTGTATCAAGTTTATTATCCAATGCAGTATGATACAAAGATGTTGGGGAAAAACAGAGAAAATACTGATCCAAGGGAGGTGTTACAGGGACATGATGTATGCCATTATTACTCAGTTCACTGAATTTCTCCTATTGGGAAAGACTGAAACTATCTTAACATAGTTCTTGGGACTTTCATCACTAGTATGGTGAAAATATAGTGGAAAGTTATTGTGAAAACACAATTAACTTGTCAGCTGCTGCAGGAAGATAGCAAAGGAGAGCAGTAGGGTGAGAAGGCTGGATACCTTTCGCACTCCACCATGCTTGTGAAGGTATCTTCAACTTTCTTTGTGTCCTTCCTTGAGCCAAGGCTGAGAAAGCCTAGAATGCTTTTTTTCTCTAGGCTTTCTGCAGAACAGGAGACTTCATCCTGACTCTATAGCTGTGTAGGACCAGTGCATCTGGGGTGGGTGTCTGGTCTTTAAAGAAAGAAGAGCTGGGTCCACTGAATGATGCATTTGCTATTTTAGTCTGAAATTTCACCAGTTGCTCATGACCCTTCTCACAATCCAGGAAGGGCATGGGTTATATTCACAAGTCTTGGTTTGAGACTCATGGATACGCAGTAGATCTGACATAAGCTGCTCTGCCATGCCTCAGATTTCATAATCACAGGACAGTTGGATTCCTGACTGGCTGCTCTATGCAGGAATTTTGGGTTCCAGTTTATGCCGGACATGTCAGAGACGTGCTGGCACTTTCAGACATTGATTTCATGACTGCTTCAGTTATTGTGTTTTGTAAGTGATCTATACAGCACAGGATTAACTTTAATACCCACTAGAGTAATTATCAAAGCATGTGGTATCCTGATGACACACTTACAGCTTCACAAGAACGGATAGATGCTCTGCTGACTGTAGGCCAGAAGGTTAAAATCCTCATTGAGTCAGCTGTAAAGAAACTCCCTGTGTCCTCTCTCTTTGGACATAAGCATAATTTTCAAGTTTGGAGAATGGCCTGTTAGGAAAAGCTTGGTAGCATCAAAATTTGAGGTTTTGACCATAAAGCAGGTACGTAATTCAAAACCCAGCTCTTTCAACTAGTCCAGTCAGGAGGGTTTGAGTCTCTTGAGCAGACAGCAGCCTTCAGAGTTACTTTCACAGAATTCAAACACAAAAATCTGAACCTCAGAGGGGTCAGGCCCAGGTATTGGTGGGGTACAGAGAACCTCATGGAATCAAATGCCTTGTTGTTCAGCTCCTTGGAGCTGCTGGCACCGCCACAAGAAGGGAGAAAGCAGTCCTGCAGGGGAGAGGGTGCAGGATTGGGAGACAGCCTCACAGAGGGCCAGTGCTGTGGTGGGGAGGATACTTCATCAAAGTATCATCAAAATGGCAGGGTGTCCAGGAGAAACCATCACCTTTAGGAACTTCCTCTGGGTGGCCAAAGTATGCATGCTCCATGAGCCCCTCTGCATGCATGCAGAGAGATATGAGGGAGGTATATAAACACGTGTCCTTCATACGCCTTCCATGCACCTCAACCCTTCTGTTGCTGTTTGGATGGACTCGTCTACCAGATGCTTGCTGATTTTTGAAATTTTGCTTGTTATGGGTCACAACAACCCCAAGCAATACTACAGAGCTCGGATGGAGTGGCTGGAAAGGGGCCTGGTGGTAAAGGACCTGAGGTGCTGGTTGACAGGGATTGAACATGAGCCAGTAGTGTGCCCAGGTGGCCAAGAAGGCCAAAGGCATCCTGGATTTTATCAGCCAGCAGGGCCAGGGCAGTGACTGTTCCCCTTCATTTGGCACTGGTGAAGCCGCACCTCAAATCCTGTGTTCAGTTTTAGGCCCCACACTTGGACAGATATTGAGGTGCTGGAGCATGTCCAGAGAAGGGCAATGGAGCTGGGGAAGGGTCTGTAGCACAAGTCCTATGAGAAGCAGCTGAGGGAGCTGGGGGCAGTTCAGCCTGGAGGGGAGGAGGCTAAAGGGAGACCTTATCTCTCTCTACAACTACCTGAAAGGAGGTTGCAGCTAGGTGGGGGTTAGTCTCTTTTCCCATGTAACAGGGACAGGACAAAAGGATATGGCCTCAAGATGCACTAGGAAAGGTTTAGATTGGATGCCAGGAAAAATTCCTTCACTGAAAGAATGAGAGAAAGGGGTGAAAGGGGTGAGGCATTGGAACAGGCTGCCCAGGGAAGTGGTGGAATTGTGACTCCTGGAAGTGTTCAAAAAGTGTAGATGGGGCTCTTGGGGACACAATTTAGTGGCAGACCTGGCAGTATTAGGTTAATGGTTAGACTCAATAGTCTTAGAGGTCTTTTCCAACCTTAATCATTCTGTGATTATGTGATTCTGTACTGTGCTCTGCAGAAACAAAAGCATTTTGTCATTACTCTTTCAGCATGCAGAGAAAAGGAGGATCATTGAGCTCATCTGTACACTGGGCTGTCATTTATTCCTCATCTTCATCCAGGACTTAAGAGAAGACAGAAATATTCTTGTGCCTCAGATTTCCTACTTAAGTGGTCAGTGGAGACTTGGTTCTGACTGTTATGTGGCCTGTGCATATACACTTGTTTCTTAGCAGGTTTGCAGGAAATTGTCCCAAATTGTGGCCTGCTAGGGCATAGTGTATAGCTGGCACACAGAGCCACGCTCTCCTAGGAGTTCAGCTAAATGTTTGACAGTAATGGCGATTGATGGCATGTAAGTAATGCTGAGAGTTAACAGTGGGGCAAGGTCCAAAACAGTTTGGAAACCATTGCCTTGGAACATGTACTGAAAAATGAGAGCTGTGATTTATCATTTCCTTCGGAGAAAAACATTTTAGGCAATTCTGACATGAAACAGTTAGCTGTATCAGATACTTGTGAAGATAATCTGGTGTTTGCTATGATATCTCTCTTCACCAGATGGTAAAGGCCAGGTACTAATTAAGAAGAAGCAGAAAAAAAAAAAGAAGCTAAAAAAGTTTTAGGTTGACAAAATGCTACATCGTGTAAAAAATAGCATCTTATTTATTATTTCTGCTAACAATTATGGACTGGAATGAGACCTCTCATAAGGAGTAGATCATGCCTCCATCTGTCTACTGCTGGGTTATTACTCTTGCATTTACAGCAAGTAGTTCTATACTTGTTAAAGACAGATCATGGAACAGTTTGATGATTAGGACCAAACTTCAAGAGCTGTTTCTCTCCTATTCATGAGGATAATGGCTGCTTATGGAGCCAATATACTCACTTATTTGTAGCCATTCTTAGTCCCTTTTAGAAAGAGTGCTGTTTTGTTCCTGGGCAAACCTCTGCAGACCTCAACCAGTTTTGAAAAATGAAAGCTAAAATGAACTTTAAGAATCAACAGATCAGAAACACCAAGTCTTTGTCAGAGAATATAAAAAAAATGAGCACATAAAGGACGAATGTAAATTAGTAATAAATAGTCAGAAATATTTTTCAGTTGAGGGTTTGATTCAAAGTTCTCTGAAATTTGTCAATACAAAGGTGTAAAACCAGCTTTGACTTAGCTTTTCACTGTCCTCTCTCTTTGCAAAGGGAAAACTAGAATGAGGGTGTGGGTGCAGACCTGAGGTTGCTTTGAGGAGTGGAGGTACAGTGGTTCTGAGGTGCTGCATAATTCTTGGGGCCGTTCTTTGAGTCAAGCTCCCAGAACTGAGGTAGTGCAAAATTAGGTTTGAATGTTCTAGACTGAAAAGAAATGGAAATGAAATAATCTGTTGAAAATATGTTCTGAAAGGACATATTTTTACCATGGGAACAATTAAAGAGTGGTCTAACAGTAAAGTTGAAAACACTTTTCAGTGTTTCTAGTGATCTACCTAACAGACATTTCTTTTTTTTGAAAGTATAGAAGCAAATTTGGGGGTTTCTCAATAAAATGCAAGCAGATTTGACTTGCCATTAAATATATTTTTACTTTCTTGTATGTTGAGCCATGCTTTAAATAGGTTACTCTTCTCTCTAGAAAGGATTGGTTTTGTTGTGGTTTTTTTTCCTCTTGGCCTCTAGAAACAAATCAGACTTTTTTTTTTGGTATTTATGCACATTATTAACATTAGACGTAAGTGTTTGACTCATTTGGGAAAAACTTGGTGTACTGAGAAACACTTATCAGATGTTACACAGATCTAGATCAAATAAATATTTTTCCTTGTATAATAAATAGGTTGTTAAGTGTAAAATACGTGCCTTTATTGCATATGGCTGGCCCTCCTTTATTCACCCATATCTGTGGGCAGTCTTGGTAGCCCCTTCCGTGGGTTTCTGATAGTTTCAAGATGAAATGTGGATTTTTTTCAAATTTGGCAATTGTTGTATTATTCTGTGTTGCTTAACTAAGTCATTGAAACTGCCATGTGGTTTGTATTGATTAACAAAACATACAATACGTTAGCTTCCCGTATATCTTAATTTATTTGTCTCGAAATATTGGCAAAACACATGAGTTATAATTTCCACGGAGTAGCAGTTAGCCTAGACACAGAAATCTAGGTTCAGAGTAGCTAGCAATACTAGCTCTGCAAGGAATTCCTAGCTGGCCATGGTCCTCGTGCCCAGCCAGTCTCCTCATAGGCTTTAAAGGTATAAATAGAGAGACACTGGCATATCTCTCTTCCTGCCCTTCCAAGCTTCCAGAAGGCATGACTCCTACTGTGCTTTGTTGCTATAGAAAGGTCTGGCTCAGGGTTTGACAGCTCAAAAGACTGCATAGGAAAACGTGTCTTTGGTGGGGATTAAAAATGACTATCAGTCTCTCTTTCCAGAAGAGATCAAAAACCTAATGGCATTGATGGACAAGCCCTCAGTACCACAAGCGACTTTGGCTAGAGCTCCTAAAGAAACTCTGAACACCAGATGTTTTGAGAAAAGACACGTCCTTTCTTCAGTGTTGTTACTGGCAATCTCCTCCTTCCTGCCCTGTTACTGAGTATGGGATAAAATGCCACATTTCTGAAGTGTTAGTAATGCCACAGGATGATAAAAATTTAAACCTATCAGACTAGAAATTCTGAAGAAAACCACATCTATTTAGACTCCTGCTTAAAATTCTTCATTTTCTTTGGTGCAGTTTATCTGTCTTATAATTTTCCATCATATTTCCATGCTGTACTGCAGGCTTGGAATCTGTTTCTAGCCATTAAGGACTTTTACAAGGACATAGATGTTTACAGGAAAGCAATCCTTTGTTCTGCCATAAGAATCCTTTTGAACACTCTCTCTTTACCACTTCCTTTGCATTATTTTTAGAGTTTCTCTGGCTCATCTTGGCAATTTCTCATCCTCCTCCTGGCAAAGGTTCTCTTCTTCAGCTTCAGGGGACAAGTAATTACTGGTGAAACTGGTGCATTTTTTTTTTTAATAAGAAGGAATATTAGTCTAGTATGAAATCAAATTAACTCCTTGTTATATGAAGCTCTGAGGGTTTAGTGTGTCCACTTTTTGGCACTCTTTTTATCATATCTGAAAGTTGTGGGGTTTTAGTCTTATTCCCCCTATGCCTTTTTGAGAAGACTCCTTCCTAATGTGGACTTTGGAAGGGCTCTTGTACTCAGGGAGGTTTCTGAGATCATAGAAGCCATTTACAGGCTATAGTGTGTTTAATTAAACTCTTTGATATCGTGTGAAGGGGAATGGATATCATGAAAGGAACAGCTATCTTCATTTCTCAGTTCTACTGATCATCGGAGTAAGCTCTCCTGTCTTAAGGGTGTTTAGTGTAAAAGCACAGGAGAGAAAATCTGGCTACACCTGGAGAGCGAGTAAGGGGCTGAGCCATAGCCTCAGTGCTTTGCTCTTGCTGAACATAACTAGAAAAGTTAATTTTAAGGAGGAATATGAAAGGGGACAGTGAGGCAGCTTTGTGGTTACTTACATGGAGTTGCTTTGAAGTGTTAAAGTGCAAGCATCAACATGGGGGAAAAAAGAAGGTACTTGTTTCAAAATTTAGCAATAGATTATTGCAGTTTGAAATGAGGCCATTGAAATGGGCCCATCTTCTGTGTTTCATTTGTCCTTTCAAATATTGGGTGGGAGCTGCCTGGCAAGCTGGGGTAGGTGATATCTGACCTTGCAAGTGCATATATGGAACTATAGCTGATCACATAGAGAATAGTGTGCAGGTGATGTAATCTATAAAGAGTACAGGAAGGAAGAAGGAGAAACTGCCAACAATCACAACAGTCTCCCATTTACTTATTTCTGCTTCTATTTTTCTTCTTTCCTATGCATCTGAAACTGCTAAAGGTGATCCCAGGAAACAGGGGAGAATAGAGGTTTTTCTTTTAAAGCAGTGAGGCACTCACTATAATTGCATTAGTGTTTTTGGTAAGTACAGGTGTCAAGGACTTAGTGCTTCCTTGTTTTGGCAGCGTGCTTAGCACATATGTTATCCTGTAGATGTCATTTTCTGTCTCAGTGTGTGAAAGTGGTAGAATGGCTGTGCTTTCCTGAGGCTTCTTTTCTGTCTTTAGGATAAGAACTAGTCCATACCAGTACCCAGATGATATGCTGGCAGAATTTTTCCTATCACACTAGCATGTACAGTATGAAAAAACCCATGAGTTGATGAGCCACTTTGTAATCTTAGTTGCTGCTTAATCATTCAGTATGGATAGCCCTGAACACAAATAAAAACTAATAGACAACCACAAAATATCACTGCTCGTGAAACTGAAAAAAAAGGGAAAAAGTAGCTTTTATGATGTGCTTACAATGCTACCAATGAAGCAGCTCTGCATAACAAGTCTGTCTATTTTTATCAAATAAGAATTCTTCTGGGAGTATATAGGAGCCCAAACAAAATTCCTTACTGGGTCAGTGAAGTGCTTCAGGATAATATGATAAAAGTAATTGCAGATTCCCAGCAGTCTGGTGACCCCCATAAGTGACTTCTCTGTGTTGCAAACAGTAAAACTGCTGACTGGAAACTTGCCAGCTTACTACTGTGCATGGGAATGACTTTTTTCTATTTAATTTTGTTTGATAAATACATATTCAGTTGTTGCCATAATAAAATGCTGTAGAAGTCCCAGTAGTAGGATCTGCTTAATGCAGTCTGTCCTGTGCCACCTGCTGTGCTTGCCTGATGGATGCCATGCTTCCATTCAGGAGTTCTCCCTTGTAACTACAAATGTGTGAACAGAAAAGCTTTTCCAAGTGCTCTTATTTACAGTCCTGGAAAATGGGCTGAGATCAACACACAAGGTCATGAAGTGCCTAGGGAAAACAGTAGCACTTACTTCCAGAGACATCACAGTGGCATAGCTTCTTACTCACTCACAAGCTGCATGTGACATTGTCATTTAAAATGCATTCTCTGGTCTATCCAAAGCTGGTTAGCAATTCAAGGTATGTGCTTTTCATGGAGCTGAATTGTTCATCTGCTCTGTAGAGCATTGATTTCAATTGGCTTAAAACAATGCAGCATTTGGTAGTTGGTTTCTATGTCATAAAGATACACATGCCTAAACGAGTTGACTAATTGTGAGGCTGAATGGGATGAGAGAAGTAAATAAATGTTCTCCCAGCATGGGCTATTCCACTGAAGAAAATATAGCAGAAAGCCAAGGGTCTGGATTTTGTGGCTTTAGAAGAATAAATCTTACCCACAAAAATAATCACACTGACCTCAATGGGCATAACAACACATGTAACTGGATCATTCTTAAAGGAGTAATGGAATCAGACCCAAAGTGCATACCTGCTAGTTTCTGCCTGAGGAGGCATTGTCCAAAGCAGCCACAAGAAGGAAAAAAGGCCCTCATTTCCTAGAAAAAAAAAAGAAAAAAAGAAAAGAAGACAAGAATTTGCTTTATTCTTCATTTGAGATACATCAGTTAGCAGTCTTGGACTTGAGACACTGTGTTCTGGGAGGGTTCAGCTGGTTTAGAGAAGCTATGTGATCACTGGTCATAGTTATGCATCCATGTGGTAGATGCCACATTAAAACTTACAGTGGGTCATACTCAGAATATATCAAGCTCTGAGTGCACATAAATGATAAATGGGTTGGACAAAATGGGTGTCTACACAATTCCTAATATGGGAAGAATTTCTTTACGTGAAGGGAGTACCACAGCACCAAACACAGTTTGGACAGAGCTATATTAAGCCAAATAGTGCTGTAATAAAGAACCAATTACTTCCTTGAAATGCTGTTGCAGAGGTGTTAGAGCATGGCTAGCTCAGGACTCGGCTGTTGCTGCTCCAGAAAGGTTGTTTCTGACAGTGGCAGAAGTGGTTGTTTCCAGACTGCAGCATGGGTTGTGGTGGCAGTGCTGTGAAGCTGCTGGGTGTGAGGAGAGAGGTCTAAAGCCCAACTGTGGCTGCCTCTTCTGGCCTCACCTCTCCCTTTGCCCTGGCTGGCTGCAGGTACAGACTAAAGGAGCAAAAGGGTCATGCGTGTTCTGCTGCTGCTGGAGGGTGCACAGTTGTTTGCTCTGCCTGTATCCAGGGCCAATGCTGCTCACTGCCGCTACTGGTGTGTGAAGCAGATGATTAGTGAACAAAGTATTTTGCACAGCCCTTTCTCTAACCAGTGCGGCATAGGTGTACCTTCTGTTGGAGGAAGGTACAGCCCTGGCTATGCAGAAGGCTTGTTTGTTTCAGCCAGACAGATGCTTATTTGCTATATAGATAAACTGTCTGTAAAACTGGGCATGAAAGACACTGTGAACTAAACAACCTGCCACCGCTCACTCCTATACCAGTATTTAAATGAGTAATGCTTCCTCGGCTTGTCTTGTGTGCAGTGATCCTTTCATCTATGCTATGTGCATTCCTGTTGCTTAGTATCATTTGTTTTTATTTTGGTCCTTCTAGGAGAGGCTGTGTAGAGATTGGGCCCAATCTGGCTTCCTCTAAAGTCTGCGAAAATATTGGCCTTGAACCAGCAAAGCACTTACGGTCCGATAATGCTCCTATAAAATTCAATGGCAAGGCTCCCACTCACTTCAGTGGTGCAGCCCAAAGTGCTGGGATTACTCAGTTGCTTGAAGTTGTGTGTGCCTGAGTGTTCTGCTGCTTGGAGCCCTAACCAATAAAAGCAGGTCCGAAAACAAGGATTTCCATGATTATATAATGGCTTTGATATCAGAAGGAAATGAATTGTGGGACATTTCAGGAACTGAATAGAAATGCAAATTGGAAATTCTGTCCTGAACCTGAAATTCAAAATGAAATTGAGTTCTTTGAAATCAGTTGAAATACTTGCAGGGCTCCAAAGACACAGTACAACCATGGAGTCCCATCTGCTTTGCCTGACAGTATTCAGCTACTTTGGCTCCAATAGTATGGAAGTCTGCAAAGAAAAGTAATTTTTAGTACTGTTTTCTGCTATTTTAACATCCTCTCACTTCCCATTACTCCATAGAACAGATACCTGTTTGGTATGGTTATCAAAGTGTCAGTCCAGCCTTGTACCCTGCTGCAGCTTCCATGGAAGGTCATGCAGAAACTCAGACTTAGGCATTGAAGGGTTTGGTGCAAAAACCACTGCACTCTGTGGGAAGTGGAAATGAACAGTCTTTGGACTGGCCCTGACCAGTATCATTCAGCCAAAAGTGTAGTATGTGACAGCCATACAAAGTTGATTGTTTCATACCACTCTTGTTTAGGCCCTGCTTAATAACATTTTCACAGTGAGGAATGTTATGTGCACTGGTGTCAATGGAAGTTTTGCCACTGAATTCATCCGAGGCATGGTTTGGCCCATAATATATAAAGTTTCTTGGTAACCTGACTTCTAGGTAATCTAGTTTCCAGGTATTTTATACCACAGTGTGACCATACTTACTAAAGAACTCGATATTAAATTCTGTTTTTCCATAAGCTAGTGCACAAAAATACATGTATACATAACCATCTACTTCCCATATTCATTTGCTATGACAAATTGAAATTTTGGACAGTGTTACTATTCTTGCATGTAACTGTGGTATCTCTGACTCCATATCTGATGAATGACTGCAGTTGCCACTCAAAGAGAGGCCCTTGACTCCTGTGCTGTTGAAAACCATGCCTGTAAAATCTGAGGGTACGAAAAATTAGTGATTTAAAGAAAGTTCAGGATGTTCTGATAATCATCAGATCCATTTCAGCAACTGTTCTGCTTTGCATTCTGCCCACAGAAAGAATGTACTTATAAAGAAGGAGTGAAAAAGTTCAGCAAAAACAAATATGCCTAATCTCTAATAATAGGACTGCCAAAAATAAAAATCTACTGATAAAAGTAAAGAAAAAAAATTGCAGGTTTGATGCTATCATTTGCTTGCATAACACCACCACTACAAATCTGCATATATAGTCTGCCTTTTCAATGGAAATGCTGAACTGCAGCCCTTGGAAAGGTAGCTTCACATAAGCTAGGAAGTAATACACCCCACTGAGCTGGCAGGTACCTGCCAAACAGGAAATCGTAGCTTCAGATCCTAGCTGTATTTCTGTTTTGCTACTTGACCTTGGGTACATTTGCTAACAGAGGAAGCAGTGGTTTTTCTGCACCAGCCCTTCTGCATTTGCTTCCTTTGTGTCTCCTTGCTTGTTAGGGAATAACAGAACTCAGGGAAACCCCTGGGACTTCCTCATCACAGGGGCTGCATTCTTAAAGGCAAATAAAGCCCTGTACATAAATTATGTGCACTAATATACTGTTCATCCCACACTCCCCATGACATCCATAATCACCCAGCAGGGCTCAGCATGTGTTTCAAGTGAACATGAGCTACCCTAGTCTAAATCAATGTGTCCAGTCGCTTTGCACTATCTCAGTATTGACACTCAACCCATCGTGCTGCATGACAGTGAACAGCTGACAGAATAAATCAGGGATCCTGGACATGACAAGAAGTCACTTGACCTTACTTGACTTGACCTATAATATCTTGTTGGCGTGGGAGGAGAGTAGGCTTTCTCTAGTAAAGTAATCATATCCTCTCTAATTTTTCTTTGTCCTATTCAGAGCACACTGTTGTGTGTGCATGGAGTGAGGGGATTTGTGAGGGAGGAAATAACTTTTCCTTCTTGAAGATTATTCTAGGAAACCACAATGTAAATCTTTATTCAGTAGAAAGTATTTGTCGTGTGCAAAATGTTAATCGAACAAAAATCTTGTATAAACTGAACTGGAGGGAGAGTGAGAAAGGTCTAGTGCATTATTACTGAGCCTGATCCTTATTTTGCACTGGAGAGACAGAAGTGTAAATTAAAGTGTAATTAATGACTATATTTCTAGAAATTGTCACAGGGTGTTAACTTTGCATGCTAATAAGAAAATAATAACAATAATGTATTGCAAGTGGAATAGAAAACATGAAAAAATTCTCAAAATTGCACACCAGCTCTTCTGTGTACTGGCAGTCTGACCCAACCAACAATGTCAAAACCTGAAGGCAAACGAGGACTTTGTTCATATAAACTTCCCTGTGCCAGAATGGAGGTTATTGAGAGACTTGGTGAGATAGACCACCAGGCATCTATTTCTGCACCTTCGACAGGCAGATATCCGATAGATGAAAGGGATACTAATGAATGCTGCTCAGATAGTATTCTTGTAGATGAAAAAAGTAGTATAAGCACATTACACAGTGATTTGTGTTTTCCCACTGCTCTGTTTTAAGTAAAGTTATTACGGCTTCATTAGTGGCACAATATATAATCAGTATTGCTTTAGGTGATGAGCATGCTAGGCCCTGGACAACCCAAAATCTTACGGTAACCACTGCAATTCTTTGAAGTCCATTCAAACTGAGACACTGAACATTTAATTTCTTGTGCTGTTCGCATTGTTCTATCAAAACAGATTTTCTTTTAATGAAAGTTCCTGTGAATGCTGAAAGAATTTATAATATAGCCAGAAGTATATTTCCCCACCCTTATTTACAGTGAATGATTAAATAATGCATATCATTAATCCTCACATAGAAATTTCTGAGACTCATGATCTGCTGGACTTGGCTCCCAAATGTTCAAAATATGATGGTACTCATGTATTTAATATATAAAACTTTGACATAGATTCTTCCTTTTTTTTCATGAGCTTCATATGCTCTCAGTCGTGCAACAGGAATTCCTTTGTGTTATGGGTACAATTATATTTATCTGTTTGCTATTTAGTAATCTTGCCAACATATAGGATCATTTGACATCCGGTACTTCAGTTCAAGTCACACAAGTGCCTACATTTTCTGGAAATAAGATGCAGTGTCAATATACTTTGACACAAGATCTGTCCTCATTTATCTGAAGTGAGTCATAACTGCACAAGAGTGATTTCAATGTAAGCCATGCTGTCCTGAGAAATTAAACCCTACTTTTGGAGAATGAATTTTTTAGTTTCATTCAGGGCAAGAGAAGTATTGCAGCTTGCGTAACAGTCATTTGCACAGAATCATCACCTGTTACCTTTGTCTAACATCTCTAGAGGTAAAGGCAATATTCATTAAATAGATTACATCACAGTAACAGTGAGAGCTTACAGTTTCAGGTATCCTGATTTCTTTCAGACACTTATTAATTCAACAACTTCACTTTTTGAGATTTTGTTAAAAAAATTATTTTTGACTTAAGGACTTCAGGTTTTATCCTAGGATATCAGCTGAGCACTGTGGTAAAGAGAATGATAGAGTCTTAGTGAGTTTTCTGCTGGCAAGGCTCCATAAGCTTCAGTGAAGCTATGCTTGTTTACACACATTGAAAATTTGGCTCGGTGCCTGGATGTGTGATAAAAGTTATCTACCTGTTCCTACTTTTTCAGAAAGAGACATCCTGTGCATATCTTGGCTTTCTTCTTTCATTCCATTTTAGTCAGAGGGGGACCTTCTGATAAGGAAAGCCTAGCAGACATGAGTTGTGGAAAGCATGAAACTGATAGGACTTTAGCAGGAAGCTGCTTTAGAAAGGAGGACTTGGAAATTTTTTCATAATTGCATAAGGATTGAACAATGACACAAGTGGCTCTTCTACCCCAGAATAGAAGCAGAGGTATTTAGTTGTAACCATTTAACTTGCTCCACTGTTGTAAACTTGCTTTGGAAAGACATATTTTCACTTTTATGCCACTTTGTGGAAAAATACAAAACCTTTTTCTCCTGGAAAGATCATCTCTTTCCCCAACCATAGTGCCACATGTCAGTGGCAGAGAGCACCCTCTGGACAGCAGGTCTGCTTAAAAGCTTATTGTGTCCATGCCCCAGCAATCTAACAGCCTGTTTTTTTTACAGTGTGCTCCCAAGTTTTCAGGAATTTGCCAGCATTTTCCATTTGGGCCTGGTATTGCAAACTGAACAAGGACATCTTTCTTCTTCACATTCTGCCACTGGTTCACTTTGTTTTTCCTTTTCTTTTTTTTTTTTTTTTTTTTTTATAGCTAGAGGTTGCTGTCCCTCTTTCTGTGAAGTAAAGTAGGACTCCTGACTTACAACCAGTGTGGTGTTGGGTGGTGTGTACCCTGCCCTCTCCTACTACATATCAGGGAACACATTTTGCTAAATTCCTTTTCAATGCAACTTATTTTGGAATTATGCATTTGAGGTTTCTGTGGAGCTTCTTGAATTACTCATTTATAGCAATGCTGCAGGGTGTAAATCATAACTAATTTTCCAGATTTTTTTCCCAATGATGCAACACTTAGACATTTAAAGTAGTATTTTCAAATGCAAAAAAGGTTTCTTAGTAATTCAGTTTCATGCCTTAAGACTTTAAAAGTTAACTTTTATTTTGAATGATTCAGGTCTAATGGGAGTTCTTATTTTTTGCCATGTAATCTGAATCTCAGTATTTTACTTCTGAGTCTAAATATAATTATCTGTTATGTTATACCAACTTTATCAGATTTTCCAATAGGGAATTTGGATGCAGGTGCTCAAAGCAAAGGGGAAAACCAGAAATGTGATGTCACCATAGATACATGTCAAAGTTACATTTCAGAGCAGTATTTTATCACTAATGTCTATGGACTTCAATTCTAATAGACATGAAATTCACATTTTTCAAAATGTTCACCATGTCCTTTCATTTATTTCCAATTCAGAGACACTATTGACAAAAATTTATTTCATTGCCAAAGGAAAGATCTTTTTCATAAGAAGTGATATGTTTAAGGACATATGCTTCATGTCAAACATCACTGCTAAATGTGTGTTTCTTTTTAAACCAGATCTTATGACAGTTAGCTTTAACTTTACCCTGTTTCATGTCATTAGACATATTCCTGTGGAAAAGCAAAGGACACTTACTGCATAGGTGTGTGTGTGTTGTGGTCAAGAGAGAAAACTGTAAAATTAGCAACAGACAATTGAAAAAGGCCACTGTGTGTTTGGATGGATTGTCACAAATCATCAATAAATACCATCCTTATGCAACAGGATGAAATTCAGAGACCGAGTGTATTTGGTTTCAAGCATGTGAAACCTGAGTTATAGGTAGAAAGATCCTTACAAGGATGGTATATCTGATGTTTGCAGGAGCTCATTGTGTTGTAGGATAATAGCAGGGTGGCCATAGGAAGTCAGTTTTTGTGAAACACTGAAACTCCATACATTTTCATTGTACACTGCCAAAGTGCTAAGACTTGCTGCTAGAGTCATCATTAAGGTTAAGATTTCCAGGGGAAGATATGGAAACCCAGTTCACATAATCCACAATGTGCAATGAAGCAACTCTTCTGGGAAGCAGGAGAAGGTCCACCAACTCGTGGAGAAGCCCATGCACTCATTTTCCCCACCGTGGTAGGTGCTACCAGCATCAGGGCATGACATATGTATGAATGCCAACACTGCTGGAGCATCCTGGCTGGGTTTTAGAAAGAAAACAGAAGCCTGATGAGAGCTGCCTGATGGTGAGAGAGAGCAGGGTCAGGCTCTATTTGGAGCTCTGACATGGGCAGATGCCGCAGCTCTGGAGAGGGGACAAGAATTTGGGCCACGCTCCTGCAATTAACATTTCCAGCTCCAAGTGGCTCCTGTTCTACATATGCTTTCTTGGATGGCCCTTCTGAGAGGTCTAACTCTGCATGTGCTCAATGCAGGGAGGCTTAGCACCCAGCTCCAGGTTTTGAATTTCACAGAAGAAGCCAGATGCTTAGAGGCCAGGTATTTGGTGCCTAATCTGCAGGAGTTAACTCTCTTATTGGATCTACCTGCAATAATTTGACCTCGAGGTCTGCAGCTCCAATTAGATGGTGTAGTAAACGGAAAACTGCACAACCCGCTCACACGTGTTTTAAAATAGTTGTGTATATAGGTCTGTAGAAATTCTTTGTGCAGGCATGCATGGGGATTCCTATGATAAGCCCTCAGTAATCTGTATGCATCAAGCAAGAGGTTCTGCTTTGGAATGCCACAGGCAAATTTAATGGCATGCTGCAACCTCCTCTTCCCTGATGGAAATGTTTTCTTCATTTGCTCCTAATTCCGAACCGACTAAGTACTGTGTTGCAGAGTATAGAAGAAAATGCTGCTTAAATTAGTTCCTTTTTTAAACTTTGCTAACGAGTTTTGTGTTGTGATTATCTGCTCCTTTATATTCTGAAAATGAAATTAATGAGACTTTTTCCCAAGTGCTGAGGATTGGGCTGACAGAATGTGATTTTAATAGGGGGGAAAGAACAGCAAAGACTTCACATCACTGCGTGGCTTTCTGCTCATCCACCCACACCTGGAGGCAACTGTAAAAACGAGAGTCAGTCAAATTGCTCCTCATTTCTGCACTTGGCACAGTGCTGTTTTCTTCCTGCCACTGGGGCTGCTCATGCTGGGGTTTCTGTGAGCCCCCTACCACAGTGAAGGGAGAGTGTGGCCTGAGGCCTTTTCCAAAGCTGATAGGCAACTGAAATAAAATTCCTTCTCCATTGAGGGGAGAAGGAGAGATAAGTTTTGCTGCAAAACGCCTCCATACACATGAGGAATGGTGACGAGGTCCCATTCCCACCAGGAAGGCAAGCAGCATATGGTGGCTTTTTACTACACTTTCAGGTGTTAGAAAATATTGTGCTGATGCCACCCCATGAGAGAACCCCCAGCCCTTCACTTGAGCCCGACACTTGCTGAGGGGACAATGCCTGAGTGCTCTCTGGGGCCTGCAGCCAGCCTGGCTAGGTGACCTGAGGCCACTTAGGATCTGCCCACCCAGGGACTGTGGCAAATCATGGTGGAGTTTGGCAGCAAACACTGAGTTGGGTACAGGACTGTAGTGTTGCTTTTTAATAGCCAAAATGGCAGCTGGCCCTGGCCTGAGTGCCTGCCTGCCCTGCTGCTCTCCATGTGCCTGGGTTGCCAGAGTCAGCAAGCACGACCAGCACCGAGGGATGTGCAGCCTGGCCAAGAGTGTTGGCTAGACACAGAAGGCACACACTGAGCATGGTCAGTGCTGTGCAGACCCTCCCCATCACTGCCCTGAGCCATACAAACCACCCCATTGACAGCTTGGCTGTGACCATGTACAGGGCTCTGTGCAAGGCACAGCTGACTCCCTCTTAGATCAGGCATGGGCTAATCTGGGCTACAGCACATCAAAAGCAGTAGGGTGTTCCCAGTAGGGACATCTTAGGATGCTTGCAGGTCCCCTGGTATCTATACAGGCTGGAGGTTGAATGCATCAGGAGCAGTTCTGAGGAGATGGATTTGAGTCTACTGGTGGATGAGAAGCTGGACAAGAGCCATCAATGTGCACTTGCAGTGCAGAAAGCCAACTGTGTCCTGGACTGCACCCAAAGCAGCATGGCCAGCTGGTTGAGGGAGGTGATTCTGCCCCTCTACTCCACTCTGGTGAGGCCACACCTGGAGCACTGCATCCAGGTCTGAGGCCCCCAACATAAGAAGGACATGGAGCTGTTGGAGTGACTCCAGAGGTGATAAAAATGATCAGGGGGCTGGAGCACCTCTCCTTTGAGGACATGCTGAGAGCGTTGGTGTTGTTCAGCCTGGAGAAGAGAAGGCTCAGGGGATACCTTATTGCAGCTTTCCAGTATTTGAAGGAAGACTATAAGAAAGACAGAGGCAAACCTTTTAGCAGGGCCTGTTGGGACAGAATCGTTTTAAACTGATCAAGTGTTGATTGAAAGTAGTGTTTTACACAGAGGGTCTGAAATACTGGTACAGGTTGCCCACAGATGTGGTGGATGTCCTACCCCTGAAAACGTCCCTGATCACTTGTGGTGCTTATAAGGGTACATCCTGCTTGAGCACATCGTGCTCAATGCAAAATCCTTTGCCCAGGTTGGATCAGGCAGTTCTGATGCCACTCTTGGGTTGGACTCCCTCTTTCCAAAGATTTTGAGGGCCCAGAGATGAAAGAGGGAATTTGAATTCCCAAGAGCTCCCTGTAGACAAATGAGATCTGCACTTCTGTTTCAATGGGGAACACAGAGATTTCCTGACTAAGAGATTTGACGTGACAAATGTAGATATTCCCATTATGATCTCCTCTTCCAAACTTGGAAATGCTGTCAACTTGCAGCATGTATATTTCGGGGCAAGGTGTTATAAAATGACTTACAGGATTCACAAGTTAAACTCAATGTAAAGCAGTATTTAGTAAAATATTTTTAAAATATTCAAATGAATGTTTTCTTGAAACAATTTTAAGGCCTGTAGATGTTTTATAATGGATAGCAAATCAATTTCAGTCTGTGACCTTCCAGCCCCAAAAAATGAAGGCGTGTTTGAGGCTATGTCAGACTTGAGGGCAATGTGCTGTCTGACTTGTTTTGTTATCCAGGTCACCTGAGTCTCATTAGCTGCATTCTAGGGCTATAAAATGCCTGGGTATCTTTTTGAGCCAAAGAGATAAGTCTGTGAGACAGCACTCCAGGTGGGCACATGTCATACCATATGTAACAGCATTGCAATGTACTCAGCATTGTTTTCCACCCCTCTTGTTGCACCTGCTAATATTTTCTTCAGTTGGATAAGTGCTATTTGTGAAGCTCAGCACAATGACTTTCAGAGTATAGCTGCACTGGATGGTACAGTAAGTATCCAAAGTTTCTCAGTCCACTGTGGTTTCTAGTAAGCTAAATACAGCTGCACCAGCACTGGATTTGTGCGACAGGACTAATTATTCAGAATGGGATTTGCACCATCAAGTTCTGCTTTGCACCATATCCAGTAGCCTTTTTTGATACTATCTTCACTACATTTAACTCT
>NW_008651987.1:40722-43830 GCF_000695815.1 Acanthisitta chloris
ATTTTCATCTGGTGCCCTCTTCTTTGGTTGCCAGCTTCCTTTATAAGGCTTACTAGCTTTTATCAGGCTTAGGGCAGTAGAAAGACCTTGTTTCACATTGTAGTGTTGGCATCCTGGTATTGCTCTTCTTTGGTCCTTTCACTATTAGAATCTTAGAGCATATATTCATAATAAACTGTGTACCTGTTTAGGCCTCTGTAGGAGTTAAAATTCATGGAGTATCTACTGTTAATCCTTTTCTGTGTCACTCCTTGTTCTCTGACTTCAATTTTTAAAATCTAAAATAGAGATTTATTTCCATCCAGTGAGTAATTAATCTTTAATAAGAAGTAGGAAGGGGATGGAGATTGCTTTTTTGACTGCTTTATATCCTTTGTGCCTTTACTTTTCCAAGTAAAACATGTAACTAATACAGAAGGTGGTAATGGTATCTTCCTTGGTTTTTCTTTCCTCTGACAATTCTCCTTTCCTTCCCTGTCTGCTATGCTATAGCAAACTTCAGGCTAATGAATAATTTGGGGAGTGACAGAGTGAGTCGTGTTTTGCTTAGTGTTTTACCAAATTGTAAAAAGGTATCTGGAAGAAGCCTGGCTGGAGCTTGTGCACCATGAACAGAGGCTTGTTGGCAAGCCTCAAACCTGGGTTACTCTGGTGGGTTATGAGGAGCCCAAAGGCTGTGCCTATCTGTGAAGGGCCAACAGTGAAGGTGCTTTGCTGAGTGAACTGGCTTAACCTCATATGTTCTCCAGTCACACACTCTTTACATGGAGCGCAGTAACTCAAAGAGATATATCCTTGCAAGTTTCATTTCAGTTCTGGCCACCCATGTTCAGGAGAACTGTGAAATCAAAGGTGTTTTTAAAATTTTTTTCACTCAATAACATTGTTTGACCGTAGTGAAGTCAATATATTAATATAAGTCTTTCATTATCCACAGACACAGGAGGATATTAATGCAGGATGGGCAAAAGAGGCTGGTTGTGTCATTGAGTTCTGTCTTCCACGGGGTTGGGGAACCGCATCTGATGTGGTTAGCCTAGAAGGTCTTTTAGTCCATGTGTCTCAGGATATCAGAGACCACAAAGCACACACCCTGTACTGAATTTAGGTCTGGTAACATTACGTGATATGACTAATCTCCAATATTTGTAAAACTGAAAAGAATAAACATGTCAAATTTGATAATAAATAGGAAATTAGCTCTTTCCTGACCACTTCAGACAGGCAGCAGAAGCCGCAAATGAAAGTCATGGTGTAAATGTACAGCATAAAACAAAGAGGATGAAGCCGTTGAAGGTGGTGTCTTCTTTCTGCTCTCCTCACTGTCAGCATACCAACAAAATAACCACATAAGGACTCATGACTAAGGCTTTAAATGATTCTGCTGTTTTCCAAAATAAGTATATATATATATTTACTGATGGTTTGGGGTTTTTTTTTTTGTCCCTGCTACAACAGTGAGTCCTGCAGTTGTACCACAGATGATAGGAAATAAATAATAGAAGGATTTTTGGGTTTGTTTTCAGCCATTTTTGGAGGATGTTACAGAAATTCCTGTGACGTTTACTGAATTTTTCATTTAACTGGGTAACTATGTTTTTTAGGTTGCACAACTTGGATACTTGTTGCTGTCATGTAGTGTCTGAAATCTTCACTTACTCTTCTGTCTCCTATGTTAGAACAGTTACTCTTAATGTAACATCTGGAGGATTATTTATTTAGAGATGCTCTTACTTATTCATGTGTAAAGCATCAGTGGAATGTTTTCCATTCAAAAACAAAACTTCTGATAGTTTAGAGTTTATGGTACAACTCATAGCACAATATATTTATCGAGTTGCCATTTAGATTTATTTCTTGAGGTTGCACAATGATAGCTATCTAAACCTTTCTTCAGTAGGTTGAAGTGCATCATAGAAACAGTTGCATAAACCATTTTGCTAACATTTTTTCTTGAACTGTAGTTCTCCTTGTTTCTTTTATGTTTAAAAAGATACGATTTACAGGTTTGAAAAACGTTGATCTCACAAGTTTGTGGAAACTCAACCTGACCAACAAAGATATTAGCTGACACCCTAGCATCACATTCAGTGGTTATTGTGGTGTTAAGGAATGCTTTAAATCTCTGTTGCTAACATAAAATCATAAGAGCTATACTTATTTGCAGAAGATTTGATGTTGACCTATTGTGTAAAGATGAAACGTTAGCATAAAAGCCTCAATAATGACAATGCTTCAGAAACACTGCAAAAGAGGAAAGAATCTCATTGACTTCAGTGAGGTTTCAATTAGGATCTGTATCCATTCTAGTCTTTAGAAACAAACATAAAACCAGCAGTAATAACCTCTGGACTACTGATCCATGGCAGAAGATGAGATATTTTGGAGGGAAACTCATGAGATAACTTGGCTACAACAGCCATATTGTACTTCTGTAGATGTGTGTAAAAAAGCAATACACTGATTTACAAGGATTTTTTTTAAATCTTAACTTCAGCCCTCATTCTCAGAAAGTGTGCAGAGTTTTAGGATGGGGCCAGTATATGAGACAACAAGAAGTTGCTTGCATTGCAGAACAGTGATATGCACTGTAGTTTTGAGATACTAGTTCTGAGGCCTAATTCCAGATGTTTCTGGAGTATGTAGAAGGGAAGCCTCTTGATTTTTTTTTAAATGATACTGGCAAAAGAAGTTGGCAGGGTAGTAAAAATGAAAATTTATATTGTTCTGACAGTCAGAAATTTATTAATGCATTGAAATACAGTTTTGTATTAATAGTAAGATTTAATAAATAATTAGATTAAATAATAAGATAAAGATTCTGCACTCTACCTCTCTGAGCAGTTCCCTTCATTATGGGGGGGTAAAACCACTGCAAAAGAACACAGAATCACAACTAAGGGGTAGCATGAAGTGAGGACAGCCTCAGAGAATCAATCTCTGGTTACAAAAAAGTCTAACAACCACAAAAGAGGCATAGCATAACTGAGTCTTATTTGCAGCAATCCTGATGATCCAGCCAGTAAATGGCCACATTATCTCCTCTCTTGGTGTTTGCAAAGGATGAGATTTTTTTCCTAGGTATGGCTTCCACTGGTTCTGGGTAAC
>NW_008651987.1:43851-44677 GCF_000695815.1 Acanthisitta chloris
ATCTTGTTCATATTACCCTGCAGAGATCTGCAGCTACTGCAGGGACACCTAGGACCCAGCTCTGGGCCAAAAGCAGACAGAACATGATTACAGAGATACAGCAGTGGGTTGATGTGAACCATCTCTAGCATGTTAGTCTGGTGTTGCTGAAAGTCAGGGCTGGTTAGCTGAGGAGCGGCAGCATCCTGAGGTGGTCTGAGCTAGCATTATTGATGCTACACTTTACTTCAGGCTATACCAGTGAGAATCAATGATGCTATGCTTTAGAGCCTCTCAAAATCTTTTTAACTTTAAAAGAAAAGGAGACAGCTAGATTATTTGAAAATTAAAAAAAAGCTTTGTTTCAATGAGATTTTCTCCCTTAAACTGTAGAGGATTTTATTTGTATAAGGAAATCTCCTGTTCAATAGTCTTTCAGAGGCAACAGTTACTACCTCTCCATTTTGGGAAAAATAAGACAAATCGGGTTCTGTGACTAGACTTGATGTTTTTGCTGTCACTAAAATCTGGTTTTGTTTCTGAAAGGAAAGCAAGATAGGCAGACCAAAGAGGCAGAAAAGAGTGTAGAAATAGCAAACACACAATCCGAATTTCTAATTCTTAGAGAAACAAAACTACAGTCACTATGAAACTTGGCAAACTTAATATTTGACTCAATACAGCTTTTAGCTTCCTCTGAAGACACTGGATGACACTAGTCCTTCATAAGACACACTGTGTGTTATGACATAGCAAAGGGAAACTAACTTGACCAATGAGCTCAGGACACCTGCATGAGGTTCAATAAGGTGAAGTGCTGGTCCTGCACTCAGGACACAACACAACA